>NW_012147986.1:4841968-4849805 GCF_000956105.1 Propithecus coquereli | reverse complement strand
AAAAGAAAAGAAAAGAAAAGAAAAGAAAAGAAAAGAAAAGAAAAGAGAGGGAGGGAAACTTTTCCATAGAAGTATCCAATCACGACTGACTGAAAAAATTAAAACTTAAATTTTTGCCTCTACTCTGGATGCTCCAGTATTCTCTAGTGTTTCTCGACTGCAGTTAAAAATCCTTATAACCCATCAAAAAGCTACTATCTTTGCTTTAAAAGCAGAAAGTGAGAAGAGAAGCTAAGTGGTTGTACTCCTGTTTGGAAGTAACAGGTGGTAGCAAATCCCTGGGACTCGTGAAGAAAGGCAGTCAACTGGGAAGCCACGTGTTGATGTCCCAGTTTCCATTTAGAGTTAGTATTCTAGGGCCCCCCATCCCTACCTGGGCCCTTGCCCCAGAACACAAGAAGTACCTATCAATAAGCTTGGAAAAGGAATGGGAGAAAAATCATGACTTATACTGCCTAGCAGGTGAGTTTAGGACAGACAGACACTCTCCATTTCTGTTGTCCCTATGAAGCCAAGTTTCTGATATTCCCACCCGAAATCCATGAACATGTATTTCCCACAGAAGTATTTCTAAACATGTTTGTTTTTAAATGAACTTTAAGAATATGACCTAGTTGTAATTTGGGGGTTACCAACAATAAGTTACTAGTACCATTCTTGTGGCATTTGATCAGAGTAGATTACTAAGAATACTAATTCTTAAAAATAATAACTGTTAATTACTAACATTTACAACAAAGAACACACTTCATAACTTTGAATATGGGACAATTAGGCAAAATCGAATACATAAATTTTTAGGACAAAATACCGCTAAGCAATTCTCTATTAAGTGGTTTTTAAAACATGTTATTAAAATGTAACTAATGAAAGAACCAGCTTTTATACTTACAGCACAGAATTCTTCAAAGGATATTCTTCCATCTCCATCCTTATCTGCATTTATTATGGTTTTGTCTACAATTTGCTGTAACTGTGTATCTTTCAGATTGTTCCCCACCATCATCTTCAACACCTGGAAGAGTTCCCCATTGGAAATATAGCCATCTTTATCCATGTCATAGATACGAAAAGCAACTAAAAAAAAGAGGAAGAAAAATCAATGGGAATTATAAGGCAATAATCACAGGTGAATATTTGCAAAGAGTTAAGAGTATGGGCTATAGAGTCAAGATTGCCTGGGATATTTACTATAGCCTAGGGTAGGTTACTTAATTTTGCTAAGCTTCAGTTTTTGTACAGATAAAATTGAGGATAATAACAGTTCCAACCTCTCAGGTTCTTTAGAAAATTTCTTTCCACTTTCATCATAAAATCTCTTAGCCAAGTTACATATGTAGTTTATATGACTGTTTTCAGTAAAAGGAAATTCTGCTTTTCTTCTATCCAACTAAAAGCAACAATGACACATTATTCAAATATACTAGTTGCAAGTGTCCTAAAAGGATTTTTCACCAGCATGTAAAATTTCTGTTACGTCTAAGAATAACGGTCTAGAATAAAAGACATCTTTAAGAATATTTTAGAAGAATTTTATAATGCAGTATGGAATGTTAGGGATGTAAGAGGAAAAAGGAAGCCAGGGAAGAAAAATACTTACACCTCAACTTCTGCTCCTTGTCTCCTTTGACACTGAACTGAGAGACTCCCTCAATGAATTCTGAGTAAGAGTTAAAAATGTTTACAAATCAGAACTTTCAACTTTTTACAAAGAAAGATAATATTTAACTTACATACCCACAAAAGGATATTTCCTTGCTGCAAAACAAAATATACTAGGAGTGTTTAAAAATGAAAATGCCAAATTTGAAATCTCAATAAATGAGGTTCTATGTATTTTTTTCTTATTTGAAGTTGGAGTTCTCTAAGGTTAATCAATTTGAACAAATATTCATCAAGTACCACAAAGTGTAACACTCAAAAACATATTCTTTAAGCTATTTAACTCTTTCATCTTAGAATATGACTATAAAAAGGGACTTAAAAAACACTATAAATTGTTTTGACACAACACAATAATTTTGGATGTGTTTCAAAACTCAGAATCACTTAAATACATCGTTAGAAGTTTTATGACAAATGATCATTTTTCTTCATTGTCTACTAAGCACTAAATCATCAGTTTTAGACCCCTTCACTTATAATTCAGTTCCCCAAACTAAAATAACATCTGCTGACAATTCCCTGATAAAATGTTTATTTACTTGTAAGTATAGAATCAAATACAAAATTATGTAACATGTTAATATTAGCAATAGCACTATTGTCTTTATAAAATCTAGATTAACTAAATTAATCCTATTCTATGATAATGTGCACACATCCTTACTACTACAGTTTATTTTTTACTGCTGACTTAGTATAGGTCAGTATAGTATGTGTGTGTGTATATATATATATAGTATATAGTATAGTATAGAAGTATACTTCTATACTAAGTACACTATACTATAATGCAGCTTCTCATGTTGTATAAATTGCCTTAAAGTGAGATGAATTTTCTAAAAACAATGGAAATATTTAATCATATCACACATTTTGAGGTTTCAACATAATCTATTATTATAAGATCACAAAGCATATAAAGACAGTAAGAAAAAACTAAAATTTTCAAACATTTTTGTGCTTAGAGCTATAAGACTACACACAGGTTAACTTTTTGTGATTAAAAACAAAAAACACAACTACTTTCTTACCTTTGAAGTCTACTTCTCCATTCCCATCTGTGTCGAATATATCTATTACTCGCTGTACTAAAGGATTCTGTTGTAACTCAGGCAGAGACATGAACTCTTCCACACTCAAAGAACCAGAATTGTCCAAATCGAGCTTCTTAAATCTCTTTCCTAACCTTTTAATCTCATCCGCATCAACTAGAAGCAAACAAAAAAAGTAGCAAGATTTTTAAAAATGATTTTATGATAGTTTTAGGGAAAAAAAACCCAGCTATCCAATGGTTTAATTTCCAATTTGATTAAAAGAGTTATATATACTGTTGACTAATTTCTAATAGAGAAAATATATAATAAATATTTTTATTTGTTTACCTTTCTTTTTGTTTGCACCCGCCATTACATACAGCCCACTGTATGCTGAGTCCCAAAATATTCTAGGATTGACAATGCTAAGCTGATCACAGAGGTCACACAACTTATTCCAGGACTGACAACGCTAAGCTGATCATTGTCAGCTTAGACAAACTACATTAACCTCTGTTCTGTACACCAAAGCACTTTTATTTTCATTTTTCTTTTTAAATTTTAATTGACTTTATTTCTAAAGTAAATGGCTCAAAACCAAAGAGTATTCAAAATTCAAAATGTCCTTCCCATCCCACCCTAAGACATCCAACTCCCTTCTTTGGAGGCAATGCTGCCAGCTTCTTCAATATTCTTCCTGTGATACTCTTTGCAAGTATGAGCAAATAAAACACAGCTTTCACTTTTTTTTTTTTTTTTTTTTTTTTTGAGACAGAGTCTCACTGTGTTGCCCAGGCTAGAGTGCCGTGGCGTCATCCTAGCTCACAGCAACCTCAAACTCCTGGGCTCAAGCGATCCTCCTGCCTCAGCCCCCCGAGTAGCTGGGACTACAGGCATGCGCCACCATGCCCGGCTAATTTTTTCTATATATTTTTAGTTGTCCAATTAATTTCTTTCTATTTTTAGTAGAGACAGGGTCTCGCTCTTGCTCAGGCTGGTTTCGAACTCCTGAGCTCAAACAATCCGCCTGCCTTGGCCTCCCAGAGAGCTAGGATTACAGGCGTGAGCCACCGTGCCCGGCCTTAACTTCTCTTATCCAAAAACAAAAACAGAAAAGCTAACAAAATCCACTTTTCAACACTTTAAAAGAGAAAAAAAGTAACAATTTAAGAAATGTTTGTATTACTTTGTAAGTACTCTATAAAAATTCAGTATCCTCTTTTATCATATGCATTCTTAAAAAACATTTAAATCATTTTCCTCATATCATTTTCATTCTTCTAAAATATCAGACTAATTCACATAATTCTGATCACGGTTTAACAGAAATAACAGGTACAAATATATTTTAAAAATTAAATACAACCACCAACTTTTTAAAAGAAAATTAACAAGGCAAATGTTACACTGCCCATGAATATATATGTATCATGGCCCACAATATTAACAACAAGACTGCAAAAAAGCTGTTTTGACAGCTTAAATATATAGCATCCTCATTGTAAGAATTCAAAAATTAAAGTATGTTTTTAAACTATAAAAATATTATGCTAAAATGAAACAGAACTATAATTATCTGCACCATTAAAGTAAAAACTGACCAACTACAAGATGGTGCTGTAATGTGAATTAGCACATACGTAACTGATAGAGGAGAGTGATGTCAGTACAGCATAGAAATTTCATTGGTTCATTGGGATTTTTCCCAGTATGTTATAAAGGGATCAGGGACAAGTTTCTCAATTAAAAAGAAAGTCTTAATATACGAAGACCTCAAGAGAAAGTGGCAAAACAATGACTGCCTCCCTTTAGAGAAAACAAGAGCAAGTTTAGTGGCTTCAAGAACCTGGAGACTTTCCAACATTATGTTAACTGGTGAAAACTAAGGGTGCAGATGAAGAAGCTGTAAAGACAATTTTTCTTGTTTTAACCCTCCCCCTAACCCCCCCAAAACTATTAATAAAGGTGGCTACACATCAGCTCATTATTGACTTTTACAAAATTAGTTTCTACTGAAGCAAGTAACTTTAAGAACCTGTATCTCAAAATAGGAAAAACAAGTCCCAGGTTAAGGCTCATAAATGATGGGCTATAGTGTTTAATACAAATGCCAGAGTTAATTTGTATTTGTATTTTTAAGATCATTATTATTTATGTCAGTACTCTGTTACAAAGCTGCATAATTTGAGTGTTCTACCCTATCCATATTTTCTCCAGATATGCGATTTTGCAGCATGTGAAGTTTTTAGGAACACATATATTGTCTTATATCAGAAATGCCCTTACATTGGTTTAATGAAAAAATCATCTTAAATACTGCTGCAAATGGTAAAATACACATACAGTCAAGTAGTGCTTAACAACAGGGATATGTCCTAAGAAATGCGTCATCTGGCAATTCCGTCATTGCGCAAACCTCATACAGTGTATTTACACAAACCTAGATAGTGAAGCCTAAATATTTTCAGTGAGTATTAATTATAAGTTTTTCAGATTTAAAACTTACAGATTAAAACCCCATCAATATTTAAAGTAAAACTCTACTTATCTAACCAGACATCAGTAAACCATTCAGAATAGTTTTTTAAAGTTCACAGATTTTGTTGAAAGCTACCCTTCTCCGTGCTTGCTTTAATTTTACATACATACCAAGGATTAGTTAACTATTTTCTTCTTGTAATCTTTAGTTTTGCCTTAGTTTACAACCACACCAGAAAAGTGATGGGGAAACTGAATATAGTAAGATCACTAAGGTATATTAGAAGTGGACCAGGAAAGACATAGACTGTATTATTGATGGAAAGATGGAAGGCAGAAATGTAGTACCATAATATTTACAGAAAGTATTTACTAGACTATATTTATTGAAGCTGGGACATGTAAAATAGTTCAGAAAGTTGTCTATTAAGAGACTGAAATTGAGGCACTTGAAACATTATGTTTCAGTAACTTAGTAAAACCCTCTAATTTGGAAGACAGCATTCCAGTCTTGATGAACGAATAAGGAATATTAACACTGGAGAATATAGAGAAATCATAAATCATCAAATAAACATATTTCGTTCAATCCATCCTTCTTTACACTGCAGACAGCAATCTTTCTAAAAGGCAAATTCAGTCAAATTGCTAGCTCCTGTGCTTTAAATCTTCTAGTGGTTTCCTAATGTAAACAGCATAAAAAGCCTAAAGCCACTGACAATATTTAGCCTCAATATAAATTTCCATCTTATCTCTTTCCCCATTTCCTTTTCTTTAGCTACAATATTCTTGGTACAATTCTGTTATAGTATAAATTTTAAACCTCCACATTTCCTTATAAACCCTCTACTGGAATGGCCTTGCCTAACTCTCCATTTATGAGACTCCTACCAAATTTTCTCTGATTAAAGAAAGGGGGCTGTTAATACACTGTATGGTTGTATCATTACCTCACTCTCTGGCAAAAGCCCTTAAAGCAATATGTAAAATGTATTTGCTTTAAACAGCTTATGAAATATCATAAAGTAATTGATACCTGTCCAGGATTAGTTAAAACCTTCATCAAAGGCAAAGCAATTATGTCAGTAATCATACCTTACCTTGGCAATAAATGGTTTCTTAAAAAGCCCTTAGAGGTATGACTTGGAGGGAAGGAGCTCTATCTATTTAATCTTTCCATTCATCACCATTCCCACATACCCCATGCAGCTTAACTGACCGGGAGCTCCTTTAAGAAGCCAGTGCAGTATGTAAAGAGGCAGTGGCTGTTCTCCAACCACCCATTTATTTCCTCCTCCTCTCTCCCACCTTCCTTTAAACTAGGATTACAATGAGAAAGACAAACTCAGTATTTACCATCTAGTTGAGGCTGATTAACTAGGGGTTCATACCTAAATATCTAGAATAGTTAAAAATGGCTAGCTTGAAAAGCAATGCCATGAATATTTTTTCAAGGCAAGATCTAAGAAAGCTAGCTTTCAAAAACAAATGGTAAAAAATAGTTCTTTTAGGTATCAAATGAAGTGACTCATTTGGTTGTTACTGTCACCAGAGAAGCAGTTATTCAAACACTTCCACTTGGATGTGTTGCAGGATATTAAAGCATAAAATAGGGTTTTAATTCTTGAAATATCGGTACTTAGCAATCTCCTACAAATTAGGCACAGCTCTCTAAAAAAGATCAAACCCATCTCGTTAGAACCATTTAATGTTTCAGTATATTCAACGATGATCTGCACTTAGCACCAGTTAAAATATTGAAGAACAAATTCCAACTAACTTTTGGTGCCACCTTCCATTAAAGATTTTTCTTCCTACTGCTTAGGATCATACTCCCTCAAAACAGATGGACCAGGAAAAACAAACAAACCTCACCCTCTTGACTCATCTTGTGACTCAGAGATACCCTTTTTCACATGTTTTGCCAAGTTGAAACTCATGTTATTTTTCCACTCTTTGGAAGGACATCTTTGGGGAAACTACCTGTTTTAATAGCTGAACATGCCTACATATTTAATTTAAATTGTAACAGACAAGGTACTACAATAAAGAATCTTAAAGTCATATACACTGTTACCTAAAATTTAAGCAAGGCAGTAAACATTTAAATCTTTTGAGTTTATGAAATATAAAAATACGTAATAAGGCACTGATGGAATACTTACCAAAAAACCACCAAATTAAACTGCTGAGACCTTACCTGGATCAATGCACTGAATATTCTCAGGGATAAATGTGAAATTTGGATGGAAACTCAGTTTAACAAGTGATTTCAAGAATTTTATTAATCTTATAAAATGATTAAGAATTTGCTTTTAGAGAGCTCATGCTGCTATAGTAAATTTTAGTATTTTCAACTGGACATGTTAATATAAGAGCAATACTAATAGAAATAGAGGTTACTTATTCATTCATCACCCTTTCACAGGGAGAAACATAAAACATCTCCCTTTATTAAAACTTACCTATTTCTCTCATTTAGGAAAAAAGGAATATAAAGAGATTCCAAAACAGTGGGTCTCTGGCTCTTAAAACATTGCTATTAATACATATACAACAAGCTGCCATTGAACTGTTAGGACTAAAAGTAAAAACAACTTGAGGTCTGAACTCTTTTAGATGATTTTTAAGTTTCTCAGAATAAAAAGAAAGAAATGGAA
>NW_012147986.1:4795386-4841918 GCF_000956105.1 Propithecus coquereli | reverse complement strand
GAGAGAGAGAGAGAGAGAGAGAGAGAGAGAGAGAGAGAGAGAGAGAGAGAGAGAGAACGCAGAAAGGGAGTGAGTTGAAGTCTGAACATCAAGGGAATGTGTGCCAGATGCTGTTGCTGATATTCAACCCCATCACTTTTTTCTCAGGGGCTGGCAGCCTTACTATCAGACTTCTATGAAATTTGGAAGACAAAATACAAAGAGAAGCAGGAGCAGATGGCAGGCGTGAGGTTTTCAGCGGCTTCTGAGCAAACTGCCTTTGATGCTACAAGCTGCTGAGAACACGGCTAACAGCTTTCTAGTATTGTTATACTTCTTAATTTCTCCATCCTTCCTGACCTTTGCTCCACTCCAAGGGTTTGTGAGCATAAAATTCCCAGGATTATACCCCCTCCTGCCTGCTGAAATACCTAGAGTGGTTTCTGTATTTCTTACCAAACCCTGGTTGATACAGACCTTTGCTACTCAAAATGTGGTTCATGGGCCAGCAACATTAGCACCACGTGAGAGCTTGTTAGAAACAGAATCTCAAGCCGCACCCCAGACCTACTGAATTAGAATCTTTATTTTTAAAAGATCTTCAGGTGATTGGTATGTGGATTCTAGTTTCAGAGGCCTTGCTATAGAGCAATTATAGAGGGGCAGGAGGTCATCATTTGGAGAAGAGTTTCAGTGTATTGATGGGGGAAGAGAAGACAAGTTGTAGGAAGAAAGCCATGAACGGGAGGTAAGAAAATAGGGAAAATAGATATTACTGTTTTGAATAATTTATCCATAAAGTAAAAGGGGTCAATTTTAGAAATTATTTCTCTGCCCTATTGTTTGTGACTCTAAAACGAATCACATCATAGTGGCTACTACATAAGTGTTATTTCCTGAAGTATCTGTGTCCTCCACTTTTGCCAGACAGTGGCTATTATACACTTGAAATGTGGTTTGTTCACATTGAGATATGCTATAGGTGTAAAAAGCACCACTGATCTCAAAAATGTAAAAGGAACAAAAGAATGAAATGAATCACATTATTTTTTTATATTTATGATGTTAAATGATAATATGTTAGATATATTGTATTAAATAAAATGTTTTAATAATTAATCCCACATATTTTTACTTTCTTTTTTAATATGGATACTAGAAAATTTAAAATCACATACATATCTCACATCATATTTCTAGCAGATAGTGCTTCCTTAGAGAGCTGGGATAGGCTCTTAGTCATAGCTGACTCTCCAGCACCATGAGTTCTGCCTGGCAAACAACGTGTGCACTATTACTCAACACTGAATTGTTAAATGGAGGTAAAAATTCCTAAGCACTCCAGCCAAAGCTGATTTCCACTATTTTTTTTCCCGAATGCTCAAAGCACTTAATATTTGCACATCCTTTCACCTGACTATGCACAATTTAGAACTTATTAGGCACAATTTCATATTATTAATTTTGTGTGGTCACCCCTTTTGTGCATCCTGTTATGTCTAGCACAATACTAGATACACAGTAGGGACTGATTGCGCTCCTGTTAAATTAAACCAGGTGTTTTTAACCTTCAGCTTACGGAGAACTTTTCTACCACAGTAATAAAAGCTCGGTATACATATGACACGTGGGGCTGACTTACTTAAAGACAATCTATCTTTGACATGAACGTAGCCCATGAGTTAGCCCACTGAGATATTAATTCATTCAAACAAATGTTTGGACATACTATGTACCAGGATTAAATCCTCCTCATACCTCATGATGATACTGAACTCTCATATCTTTTGTTTCTAGAATTATATTTTTAAATTTTCTAAAATGTGTGTTTCTGTATTATTCTTATCCAGAGTTACTTCGTGTAAATATATTTATTTTATTTTGTATTGCTTTGTTCCCAGTTATATAGATTGACTCAAAAGAGAAAAGATGAAATGGGTTGAATAGTTGTGCAATGTTCAATTCTTCTCATAGCCTTTTCTTAAGGGCAAGTCAGAACTTGGCTGAGGGTATTTAAATGAACTACATGATCAATAGAAAAGTCTCAAATATTTCCCCATTTCTCACTCTCCCCCTAAAAATGAAAGAGCTACAGTTTGATCTCCACCTTTTACATATAGTAATTTAAACATCAAAGAGGGATTTTAGTAATGGGTTTCACACTTTTGAAGGAAAAATAAAGGTTTCCCATAGCTTTGTTGGCAACAGATAAAAGCATTGAATCAAAATAACCTGGATAAACTGCCTGAGGAGCTCATCTGTAAAGTCTGGGATTTTTGCTCAAAATAAGACTTTACTTAGGTAAACTTGTTTTCTGTAGAGAAACAACAACTTAATTCATCTACTAAATTGACCAAAAATAAGCCCATATTTAGATTTTTAAACTTCCCCCAAAACCCAACAATAGTCGAAGTCATATCTACTCATTCCCTGGGTCTACATGCTAAATTGCTCTGTGGATAGAGCTTTCTCTGTTCTCTTGTGTGTCATGTTCAACTGTCATATGGTGACCTCCTCCAAGCTTTCATCTATTGCCTGGCTTCAGGGTGGAAATATAGATATATTTGGCAGCTGCTGATTGCCAACTTGGGAATCAATAAATAGAAGCTTTTATATTCTGACTCATTCTTTCTCTGTATATTAATACATACACACACAAAGATGCAAATATACATATCTAATATGTATATAAAATATAGGAAGGGTCTCAGGGAGGGCAACTTAGGATGGTCTGAGGTGGACATTAATAAAATTCAGAAGCACCACTTCTATTGTAACTACCGTGTTGGAATCAAATAACATCACTGTCACTCAGGTGATTGCAAATGCTTCTTAACTGGTCTCCCTACTTTGATCCTTCCTTCCTGTAGTCCATTCACCCTCAGAGTAAAACCTAAGATCCCTACATTGCCCTACATGGCCCTGAATGATCTGTTCTGGAACCTCAGTTCTTTTCTGAGGGGGAGAGGAGGGGTGGGGTTTCATTTATTTATTTTTTTATTTTTTAATTTTTTTTTATTTCAGCATATTATGGGGGTACAAATGTTTAGGTTATGTATATTGCCCTTGCCCCACCCGAGTCAGAGCTTTAAGTGTGTCCATCCCCCAGATGGTGCACGCTGCACTCATTATGTGTGTATATACCCATCCCCTCCTCCCCACTCCCATCTGCCTGACACCCAATAGATGTTATTACTATATATGCACTTAAGTGTTGATCAGTTAATACCAATTTGATGGTGAGTACATGTGGTGCTTGTTTTTCCATTCTTCGGATACTTCATTTAGTAGAATGGGCTCCAGCTCTATCCAGGATAATACAGGAGGTGCTATATCACCATTGTTTTTTGTGGCTGAGTAGAACTTCATGGTATACATATACCACATTTTATTAATCCATTCATAAATTGATGGGCACTTGAGTTGTTTCCACATCTTTGCAACTGTGAATTGTGCTGCCATAAACATTCAAGTGAAGATGTCTTTTTTTACACCATGTATTTTGATTTGGGTATTTAATCAACATATTAACACATTTAAAGCAATTATAGACAGATACAGACTTATTGATATTTTTTAAATTGTTTTCTGTTTTTCCTTTGTTCTTTTCTTCCTCTCTTGTGTCTTCCTTGTGATTTTATAATTTTTTTGTAGTAGTATGCTTTGATTTCTATTTATCTTATATGTATCTACTATAGGTTTTTACTTTGTGATCATGAAAATTACATAAAATATCTTATATTGTTTTCTGTTTTTCCTTTGTTCTTTTCTTCCTCTCTTGTGTACTCTTATTATTTTTATAATTTTTTTGTAGTATCTCCTGAGTCTCCTCCAATTTGTGACAGCTCTTAATTCTTTCCTTGTCTTTCATGACCTTAAAATTTTTCATTCAACATTTCGTAAAACATCCCTCGGCTTGAACTAGCTTTTTCTCATGGTAATAATGAATTCAGGCATTTGGGCTAAGAATACCACAGAAATGTTGTGTCCTCCGGTATACTGTATCAAGGGGTTCATGACATCAATATGTCTTATTACTAGTGATGTTAACTTTGATCACTTGGCCAAAGGTGCTGTCTGCCAGGTTTCTCCACTATATAAATCTACTATCTTTCCACTTACAGTTAAAAAATATCCTGGGGGGAAATACTTTGAAACTATGCAAATATTCCATTTCTCCTCAAACTCTGACCTAATGTTAGCATCCACCACCAGGTCTTGTCTGCAACATTTATTATTGTGGTATTTGCCTAATAATGATTTTCTTTTCCCCCCTTTTCCTTCATTAATTGGAATGTTTCTGGCGGGCGGGGGGGGGAGAGAACCAGTCTATGTCTATTCTTCACAATTTATTTCTTTATTCAATTATTTACATCAGCATGGACTCATGGATATTTTTATCTGTGAGTTAAAATCTAACACTATCATTATTACTGTTTTTTTTTTTTGAGACAAGGTCTTGCTCTGTCACCCCAGCTGGAGTACAGTGGTGTGATCATAGCTCACTGCAGCCTCAAACTCCTGGGCTCAAGTCATCCTCCTGCCTCAACCTCTCGAGTAGCTGGGACTACAGGCACGTGCCACCATGCCAGCTATTTTTTTTTTTTTAGCGACAGGTCTTGCTACGTTGCCCAGGCTGGTGTCAAATTCCTGGGCTTAAGCAATCCTCCTGCCTGAGCCTCTCAAAGTGCTGGGATTACAGGCATGAGCCACCACACCTGGCCTCTAATACTATCATTAGTTAGTCAAATTATTCCAGCTTTGGTCTTCAGGTACTACTTCAGGCTAGCTATCGTGTGGCCTTTCAGCAATCTCTCTTTTTTTTTTTTTTTTTTAGCATTTCCTTAATTTCTGGCACTGTAAGATGTTCAAAGCTTATCTTGACTATAGATAATATTTCTAAGATATTCTCCAATCTCTTTTGTATAGCAAGAAATTTAGAAGTGTACTATGGAACGAGAACTATTAGGAAATACTACTCTAATTTGGGAATCTCAGAATCTCTACCTTAGAAGTATTTTAAAGAGCCATCAGACATCACAAAATTATCTATGGAGAAACATGTACTGAATAACTCTTGTCAAGTCTACCACAAGAAAACAACCAAGGCCGGGCGCAGTGGCTCATGTCTGTAATCCTAGCACTCTTGGAGGCCAAGGCAGGAGGACTGCTTGAGCTCAGGAGTTCGAGACCGACCTGAGAATGAGTGAGACCCCCGTCTCTACTAAAAATAGAAAAATTAGCTGAGAGTCATGGTGTGTGCCTGTAGTCTCACCTACTCAGGAGGCTGAGGCAGGAGGATGCCCTGAGTCCAGAAGTTTGAGGCTGCAGTGAGCTACAATGACACCACTGCACTCTACCCAGAGTGACAGAGAGAGACTGTCGAAGAGAAGAGAAGAGAAGAGAAGAGAAGAGAAGAGAAGAGAAGAGAAGAGAGAAAAAAACCTAACAGTGTTATCACGAGAAGTTATTGAGAAGGTTTTCAACATAAAGATTAATTTAAAAGTTTTGAAGTCATTTGTAAAATTTACCTCCTACAAAGGTAATGGCTATCCATATTTTCATGTTACCCCAAGTGAGAAGTAAAATCCACCAGGGGGCGCAGTAGATAAAACCTTCATAAGCAGCTCCAAAAAAACCTCAAATTTTGTAACGACTTTGTATATAGACTACCAGTTTAAATTTATAATCTCCACAGACTAGTCTGACTACCAAATGAACAGAGCAAAGAAGACACCCTATGAATATTATGAGAAAACTGAAACAGTGTATTATGAAATAAATATACTATGTGGACACAGTCACACACATTTGTGTTGTATCTTTTCTTACACATGAAAAACTTTCATTCACGTAAAAGGTCTAGATTTTAGAAATGTATCATAATTTTTTTAAGAGACAGAGTCTCGCTTTGTTGCCCAGGCTGGAGTGCAGTGGCATGATCATAGCTCATTGCAGCCTTGAATTCCCTGGGCTCAAGCGATGCTCCTGCCTCAGCCTCCCAAGTAGCTGGGACTACAGGCAAGTACCACTACATCCTATATTATAATTTTAGAATGCAAGAGGTAATGTGTGTTTTTGTTGTTTCTAGATTGTAATTGTTACATATACTTTTGAAACTATCCAGCAATTGTTAAATATGCAAAAATTAGACTTAATCAACAAAAGAATTATCAAATTGTAATAAAAATGTGAAAAAAAATTTTAAGCCAACTTTGAGAAATAACTGACACTCAAATAATGCATTAAGTATATAATCCTACAGGTTTTGACAAATATATACACCTATGTAAGCCTCACTACAATCAAGAAAAAGAACATTACAGCGTTCCCAAATGTTCCCTTGGGCCCCTTTGCAGTCTATCACCCTCCCCTCACCATCTCAAGGCAACCACTGTTCTGCTTTCTGTAACTAATTCGACCTGGGATTTCGTACATATGGGATCATATAGTATGTACTCCTACGTCTATCTTCTTTTACTCACCAAATTTTTTTTTTTTATTTCAGCATATTATGGGGGTACAGATGTTTAGGTTACGTATGTTGCCCTTGCCCTCCCTCCTCCATGCCAAGTCCGAGCTTCAAGTGTGTCCATCCCCCTGACGGTGTACATCGCACTCTTCGTGTATGCATATATCCATCCACTCCTCCCCCTCCCCCCTCCCCTGCACGACATCCAATAGATGTTATTCTCATATGTGCACTTATGTGTTGATCAGTTAATACCAATTTGATGGTGAGTACATGTTGTGCTTGTTTTTCCATTCTCGAGATACTTCACTTAGCTGCGTTCCAGCTCTATCCAGGAGAATACAAGATACTCATCAAATTTCTTACATTAATCCATGTTGTTACATATGTCAACAGTTTGTCCCTTTTTATTATAGAGTAGTATAGTCTACTCTATGGATACACCACAATTTGTTTATGCATTCATCTGCTGGTAGACATTCCTGTTGCTTCCAGTTTCAGGCTATTATGAATAAAGCTACTTTATGTATTAATGTATGAGTCTTTCTGTAAACAAATGTTTTCCTGGAATTGCTGGGTCACAATTATATATTTATATATATTACATTATTATATATTATATATTTCTGAAAGTTACATAACTGCCAAAGTGGTGCACCATTTTACAATCCCATCAGCAATATATGAGAATTTCAGTAACTCCACATCCTTACCAACTTGTGGTACTGTTAGTTTTTTCATGTATCTTTATTAGTGTTGTGACTGTTCAATTTGTGAAATTCTTGCTATATACACTGATATATACACTGATGCAAGTCCTTTGTTAGATACTTCCTAACAGTATTTTCTCCATCTTTGAGCAACCTTGTCATAGGTGTCTTTTAAAAAGCAAAATTTTTACTTTTGATGAAATCTAACTTTTTCCCTTTATGATTCCTGTTTTGTGTGTACTAAAAATCTTTGTTTATTCCTGGCCATGGAGATTTTCTCCTATGTTTTCTTCTACAACTTCTATAGTTTTAGCTGTTAAATGTTTAAATCTATAATCCATATTATTATTATTATTGGTAAATGGTATAAGTAGGAATAGAGGTAATTCTTTTGTTCCATACAGAAATACAGCTGTTTGGTTGAAAAGGCTCCCCTTATAATTGCACCTTTGTCAAAAAAATCAACCAAATTATAGATAGATAGATAGATAGACAGATAGATAGATAGATAGATAGATATAGATATAGATATATGGGTCTGGACCCTCTACTCTGTTCCATAGATTTGTCTATCTTCTACCATCACCATGGTCTTTTGTTTTATGGTAAATCTTTAAATCAGGAGCACTGTCCTTTTATTTCATACTTCTTTTTTAAAACTCTCCTGACTCTTGTAAGACTTCTGCCTTTCCACATGAAATTAATAATCAGTTTGGTAATTTTTACAAAATTCTTGTTGAGAATTTGACTGGGATTGGGATTGTCTTGAAGCTGTAGATCAATCCCCAGTAGAACTGCTATCTTAATAACAAGTTTTCCAATCTACAAATGTGGTATATCTTTCCATTTATTTAGGTCTTTTTAAATTGCTTTCAATAATGTTTTGTAATTCGGTGTACAGATTTTATACATATTCAGTTAAATTTATACCTCCTAAGTGTTTTAGGTGTTTATTAAGAACAAATAGTGTTTGTCAATTTCACTTTTTCAATTGTTCTTTGTTATCATATAGAAATTCCATTGCTTTCTGTACGTTGTCCTTATATCCTACAATCTTGCTGGATTCACTTATTCTAGTAACTTAGGATTTGCTATGTATATATAGAGAGAGGGGGGGGGGAAGATATAGATATATGTGTATCATTCAAGAATAAAGACAATTTTAATCCTTCCTTTCCAATCTCAATATTTTTCTTTTTCTTCAGTTAATGTAGTGACTAGGACTTGTAATACAATGTTGACTAGGAGTGGTCAGAGTGATAAATCTTGTTTTTTTCCCCAATCTTAGGTGGAAACTATTCAGTCTTTCACAATAAGATATGATGTAAGCTGTAGGTTTTTGAGTACGTGCCTGTTATCAGGTTGAGAAAGTTCCCTTCTATTCCTAATTTGCTAATAGTATTTATCATGACAGACTATTGAATTCTGTCAAATACTCTGTTATACTGAAAAGATGATTTTTTTTCTTTTATTTTGTCCACATAGTGAATTATATTAATTGATTTTTGAATGTTAAAATCATACTCCTGGTTAAAAAAAAACCTTGGTCTTGTTATATTATCCTTTTTACACACTGCCAAATTTGATTTACAAATGGTTAATGCACATATGTTTATGGAGAATTTTGATCTATATTCTGTATTGGTTTTCTTATAATGTCTTGGGCATTGCTATCAGGGTAATGCTAACTTCTCTTTTCTGGAAGAATCTAGGTAAGATAGGATTTTTTTTTTTTCATTACATGTTTCATAGAATTTATCATTTAAGTCACTTGGCCCTGCAGTTTTCTTTGTGGGAAGATTTTGAAGTAAGAATTCAATTTCATTAACAGATATAAGGCTACATTTGTATCTAAATTTTCACCTACTATTTCACTGATTATTTCCCCTCCTATTTTATCGAATATATCTACTGAATCAGACAAGACCAATGGAGATAAGGTTAAAAAAATACATCTGAAATTTCTTTCAGACAGATGCTGTTACTCTCTGTATTTGTTTCCCAAGTCATTCTTTTCCTGCATTTTTCCATATTTTGCTCTAACATTCTTGGGAAGGTTGAAGAATGTATATTTTTGGTAGACAGATAGCTAGGATTTTCCACCAGCTAATGTAACTGACTTCTACATACTAGCTCCAAAATTACTCAACTTTGTGCTAGGTAACCAAATTACTATATCTCATGAACCTCAGTACTGAAACTACAAATTTGTCAGTGCTTCCATGATACCAAAATTTGACAGTGTGGGTAAGGAAAATTGAGCTAGCCCTTTGCTTAAGACTACTTGTCTAAAAATTTGAAATGTTTTAAAACATAACAGAGAATCCAGGGATTATTTTTTTTTCTAAGAAAAAAAGGACTATTACAGCAAAACAAGGTAGCAACCCAAAGTATTTAAGTTTATGCACCATACTTAAGAAATCCTTTGGCCCTCTCTTCATTACTCAACTCTAAAGCTTTATTGAATATAAACAATTCTTAGAGGCCAGGTAAAATAAATTAAAAGTCAGGATCACTAAATTACCAAGTAAATGATAAATGAAAGCTGACAAATTGTTTAAGAAGCAGTAACTATATATTTATGAAGATTTTAATTTAAAGCAAAAAAAGGACTATTACAGCAAAACAAGGTAGCAACCCAAAGTATTTAAGTTTATGCACCATACTTAAGAAATCCTTTGTCCCTCTCTTCATTACTCAACTCTAAAGCTTTATTGAATATAAACAATTCTCAGAGGCCAGGTAAAATAAATTAAAAGTCAGGATCACTAAATTACCAAGTAAATGATAAATGAAAGCTGACAAATTGTTTAAGAAGCAGTAACTATATATTTATGAAGATTTTAATTTAAAGCAACAAATGTATGAATCAATTTCAAAGTTAATGACATACAAATTTTTTAATAATAAATGGCATCTTAGGAATAAAATGTTTCAAAAACATTTTTACCTGTTCACATTCAAACTGAATTTTTATTGATATTAACAATGCTTCCTCTAAAGATTTCTGAGATGATGAATAAAAGTCTGGGAGTGAACAAGAAATCAGCACTTAGAATACACAGTATTAAAAATTGAAGTGAATTAAGCCAGTCCATATAAGAAAGCAACGCTGAAATGAAGGAGGAAATAAAATTAACTTTAGATTATCTTCTTCTCTGATAATGTTTTGTTTTCAAAACAAAGAAAAACAATCTAAGAATATGAACTTGTAAACCTCTCTGAGACAATCTGATTAAGAGCAGACATTAACAGCAAAGTCAGTCAGTAGTACGTCTAAATTTTCATTTCACCTGTAAATATTCAAACTAGAAACAAAACTGCTGGAATGTGACTGTTTACTCAAAACTGGAGCAGCACTGTAATAGATAGAAATGTTTTCAAGATTTCTACAGACAGTTCATTACGCAAAAGGAAACATTCCTTCAGAGTCTGCCAAGCTCTTCTTGGGTCACCTTCTAGCAAAAGAAAGCTGAGAAATCTTTTTAGATAAAACACTTAACCTTTCATCAACATTCAGTCTACAAAACAGGCCAGTATTTACTAATTTTATCAAAACCATTCAGAATTATACTGGTTCTATCAACAATAAAAATTAGCTGAATCTGATTTTCCACTCATATCTTGAATTCATGCCCCAATCCAGTCCTCTGCTTTAACTATCTGAAGTATTATCTTGCACGAAGTCACTTTTCCGAGTTATCATGCCAAGTTACAACTAAGGTCTCAACTTTGAGCAAATCACCCCAACAGGTATACATTTCCTAGTCCAGATAGGTTAACTAACAAAGTCACAATGGCCTAGAATAACTTAGTTCAATAAAAACCCAACAACGAATTTTGAATGACAAAAATTCAGAGAATGATTACGTCCTACACAAATCCAGTTTTGCCCATAATCATTCATGTAGACAAACATAACATTAATATTGTAAGATTTACTATGAGAGGATATATAGTACAGTGAATAAAAATATAACTCTGAAGCACGATTGCCTAAAATCAAATAATGGCTCTGTTACTTCACCTGCTATGTGACTTTAGGCCAGTTATTTAAGGTCTCTGTTTCTATTTTCTCACCTGTACAAGGGGGAAAGTAACAGGGTCTCTCTCATGAGGCTAATGTGAGGATTAAAAGGGTTAAAATATGTAAAGTGCTTAGAATAGTGCCTGACACATGGTAAGTGCCATACAAATAAGTGTTTGTTGTTATTTATTAAAACAAATGGGGTGAATAGTTAACTATTGGGTTTTCCCAATGGTATATAGCCTTTAAAATTATACACCTAGTTGTCCATCTCTGAGCTCTTACTAGCTTATTCAACAAATATTTATTCAGTATCTGCTTCATGCAAGGCATTGTGCTTATATTTCCACTGTCAATGTCCCAATTCTTTTATTGGTAAAAATTAGCATGAACAGCCACTTACACATATTAAAGCTTGCTGTTTGCATGCCATAATTAAATAATTATTTCTCCTTGATTTTCCTCTTAGTTACTTTCCTCTCCCTTTTTCCATTTATTTAAAAAAGTTTTACAAAGGAAAATTACAAACATATACAAGGTTGAAAGAAAGGTATAAATCCCATATACTCAGCATTCGGTTTCAACCATTAACACATGAGAAATATTTTATCCATACCCCCACCCCAATTACCTTAGCGCAAATCCCAAACATATAATTTCCTTGGAACTATTCAGTATTTATTATTCCTAACCCTTTTAAAAAACATATCACAATAGCATATTACACCTAAAAATTAGTAATTCCTTGATATCAAATGATCGATGTTCAAATTTTCCCAAAACACACATAATTTTACAGGCTTTCTGAATCCACCAGATTTGGCAATTAGGCAATGTGGAAATAAAATGAAGGTGACCTTAATAACAGTTTCAGTGGAGTAATAACAGGTGAAAGCCAGATTGCAGTAGGCCAGGATATTAGCAGAAATAAGGAAATAAATATGATTGTGTATGTTCCTCTTTTGAGAAGTTCAAATAGGAGAAAAAAATGAAGAAAAACTGGAAGGTAAATGCAGAATCAAAATCAAAGAGAAGCTGATTATATTTGCAAACTGAAGAGAGAGAGAGAAGCTGAAGGTGCAAGAAAAAAAAGGAACTAACAAAGTAAGAGCCTACAGATGTGATGGGACAACATCAAAAGCACAGAAGAAAAGCTAACCTTGAATAAGGGAGGCATAACCCAAATGCTGATACTGAGGAAAGGAGGTTAAGACTGAATATGAAATTAAGCAAGTTTCGTGTGTGACAGGTGGGAGTAAGGAAAGAATGAGGTTAACGCTTAAAATGTCCTCAGTTTTCCCCAGTGTTAGGAGGCAAAATCATTTATTAAAAATAGGGAATGCAGAAGGTTTGGGCAGAATGTTGATGATCTGGAGGAAATTTGAGGACACTGACAGGGCAACCAGACAGGTCAAAGAATTAATCAGCATTCAAATCCTACACAGCTTTGAAAAGCAATTTCAAACGTTGCGCCTTCCATGAAGCTTTTCTTAATTTCCTTAACCAATGGCAATTTTCCCTCCTGAGAACCTTTGTTTCTATTTCTCATAATAGTTTATTTGCACTGTAATAATCATTCATTTCTCTTTTTTCCAGTAGCTCAACTGTAAGCACTTTGTGGGTGCTTACTTATCTGTATGTCACAGGACCAAAGACAGTACCTTACAGTATATAATTAAGAGTCTTATTACCTTTTTCAAAAAAAGCACAATTTATATACTGAAAGGAGGAGACAGTAACTACTTGAAACACTGAAAGGACACTGAGGCTGGGGCAATTACAGAAGGCCTCACAAGAGAACACTGATTTGAGCTGGGCCTGGAAGGGAAGAGAAGGCATGGCAGGAATTTATCTGAATACAGAAGTAGAAATAGTGAGGTGCCTCAAGGATTGGTTTTAACAATCTTATAAATGATTACAGCTGTTCACAGACAACACTAAGCTCTTCCAATAGTGAAGAGGTTTCGTAGAAGAGCAAAAAAATATTACTACAATGTGTAAGTGGACAAAGAAGTGGCAATTTTAATGTAAGTTCATCTGGAGGAAATTCATCCAAATCATATGTAAAATATCATAAAAATATATCATACTCTAGTGAAGCAAGTAGGAAACAGAGGGGAAATGACTATATAGTAGACAGCAAAAGTATATTTACATAGATTCATAGCTGGTTGAACAATCACCAAAAGGTACACATCTTTAGACACAACGCTCAACAGTTCAATTAAAGCATGGATAAAGAAATAAGAAGGCTTATAAAGTTCTGAGGATAAAACTGAAGGGGACAGCTTTAACAGTGTATGAAACCTATTTCAAATGCTTGCCACATAAATAAAGAACCTTAGCTTTTGTCATCCCAGATCTGAAGAAGGGAACATTCATTGATCTGCTTTTTGCCCTGGTATATTTTTCTTTGCAACCAGGTAAATAACTCTCAGTCCCAGATTTAAAGAGCAGGTGACAAGAACCTGGGAACTACAGCTCCCTTAGGAAAAATAAACAGTTCCTTGACCTATGAAAACTAACTTCCCAGTATTCTCATCCCTATCAGAGCTATACTAGCAACAATGAATCTTAACTCTATTGCAGCCTGAAGCCTAGCTAATTACAGACTTCCACACCTTTCTTACCACTAGCAAGTGGAGAAATAATTGTCACATGCTCAAACTGAACAGTAAGTGGCAAAGCACGATTGTGAGTGGAACCCTTTCAATTCTAAAGAAACTATAAAACTGACACATTAACTTTGCCAGGGACAAGTATCTACCTAACACCAAGAGCATCAGTTTGTAACTACTGTCTTGACCATAAGTTAGCTGTGTAATGGTGACAGAAATGAGAGTTCTCAAATCCAGAAGGCCACCATAGTCTATAACAGGGTTCAGCAAGCTTTCTGTAAAAGGCCAGATAGTAAATATTTTAGGCTTTGTTGACCATATGGTCTCTGCTGCAACTACTCAACTCTGCCACAGAAGCACAAAAATAGCCAGAGACAATATGTAAACAAATGGGCATGGCTATGTTCCAATAAAACTTTATTAATAAAAAAACACTGACAGTCAGTAGTTTACCGACAACTCAGGTCTACAGAGTCATTATTAGGTCTAGTTTTTGTCAATTCTAACAATATTCTGGATGTAATATTTTATCTTCATGTTTAAAATAGAAACATATGATCCTAATTAAATAGGAAATTAATTTTTTATAAAAAGCCTAGCAGGAAATAGTAAAATAAAATGTAAATGTGGTTGGGATGGAAAGATTGAGTAACTTAGATATCACCATTTTTTTTTGAGTTGTTTTTTTATTATGGCATTAGGCAAAATTATTTAAAGTCAATAAATTTTTATTTGAGGAATTTCACATGTGATTCCTTCTACTGTCCATCAAGGGTAGCCTCAGTTTCTCAAAGGCTGGAGTCTTTGAAGATTTACCTTCAAGATAGCCCTTTTTAAAAGAACAGATCCTCAGTCCATAATTGTCCAGTCAATCCAGAAGTTACTTACCACAATTCTTTTTCTTTTATTACGGCTTCTTTTATCTCTACTTGAATATGGACATACTGATGAAAACTTAAATTCTCTACCAAGGATCTTTGGGATCTAATTTCTTGAAGCCAGTTACTTTAGGGTTATTTTTAGAGTAAATGGATCTGCCTGCTTCTCAATTTGACACCCTCTTGGAAAAATGAATGAGTTCAAATCATATTCGTTCCTAAAGCCATCACACTCAAGAATAGTACAGATCAGTGGGATACGCCAATACCTTCAGCTTCGGACATCATGTTTTCAAGATAAAGGCCTTTGAAAAAAAAAAAAGCCACTTTGACATGTCAACATGAAATTAGAATACTAAATTAATACAGCTGAGATTTCTCTCATGGCCTATGCTTTTTTTTTTTTTTTTAAATTTAGAGACAGGGTGTTGCTATGTCACCCAAGCTGGAGTGCAGTGGCCCAATCATAACTCACTGTAACCTCAAATTCCTGGGATCAAAGCAATTCTCCTGCTTCAGCCTCCTGAGTAGCTAGGACAAGCACACCTCACTAGTTTTTTTTATTTTTTGTGGAGTGTATGGCTATGTTGCCCAGGTTGGTCTAACTCCTGGCCTCAAGTGATCCTTCCACTTAGACCTCTCATTAGTACTGGGATTACAGGCATGAGCCACCATGCCCAGCCAACCTCCAGCACTTTAAATAGTCTCATAATATTCCTTCTTATATGTATCAAAACTCATACTAAAAGAAAAAAGACTTCTGAAACAGAACGAGCAATGGGGAATTTAACGATACAAAAGGGAAGTGATGCCTCATCCCAAGGAAAGAGGTCTCTAAGCAAGACAGAACCAGTGTCATCAAACAGGGGCTGAAAGGGCTGTTTCTGCTGTCAAGGCAGGCTGAGAATGCTTTGATGGTTCTGGAACCTCACAGTATCTTAATCTAGCAACAGTCTTCATTTTAATTCTCAGGATCTCCCTCCTTCTGAATCACTGCCCTTTCACACAAGAGATCTTATGATTTTTTTTTAAGGAATTCACATAAGCTCCCTGGTTATCCTACTGGTCCAGGAATCAAGAATTTCTAAGCTTGTCATTTTCTTTCTTTAGGTTTTCCAATACGGTCAGAAGTAACTGGCCCATCCACACTCCTTACACTCCTCATTCTCCCCAGAAAGTCTTTTGTGATACCTATTTGCTCTACCAAAGTTTTCCCTCTAATAAGCACTTTATTTTATGCAACCACAAGATAAACTTGTAAAAAGTTAAATACGTAAAACAATGTGTAAAAGTTAACTGTCTGCGAGTATGTGCCACAGACTACCAATGTTCTTTTTCATGATAATGGGATCATCACTACCTTCAGATCCAACCAGGTCAGTCAATCCAAATTTCCATTACCTTGACAGTGTATAGCCTATTGTATTATTCAGGGTTCAACTATAGGTAACAAACTCGAACTCTAGCTAGTTGAAGCAGAGCTTGTTTTTCAATGTTAGAAGGCTAAAAAAACAAACAAAAAAACAGAGTCTGGACTGAACTTTTAGGAACAATTTATAAAGCCAGACTACAGAAATGGGCCATCAAAAGAAATATAGGTTGAGCATCCCAAATCTGAAAATCTGAAATCCAAAATGCGTTAAAATTTGAAACTTTTTGAGTGCTGACATGACAATCAAAGGGAATGCTCACTGGAACATTTCAGATTTCAGATGCTTGATCAGTCAGTAAACACAATGCAAATACAGGCATACCTTGGAAATATTGCAAGTTCAGTTCCAGCCTACCACAATAAAGCAAATATAGCAATAAAGCAAATCACACAAATGTTTTGGTTTTCCAGTGCATATAAAAGTTATGTTTATACTAAATTGTAGTCTATTAAGTGTACAATGGCATTATGTCTACAAAAACCAATGTACGTACCTTATTTAAAAGTGCTTTAACTGCTAAACAATGCTAATGATCACTGAGCGAGTTGTAATCTTTTTGCTTTACTGCTAAAAAATGCTAATGATCATCTTCGGCAAGTTGTAATCTTTTTGCTAGTGGAGGGCCTTGTTTTGATGTTGAAAGTTGTTGACTGATCAGGGTGGCTGTCATAATTACTTAAAATAAGACAATGAAGTTTGCTGCAATGGCTGACTCTTCCTTTCACGGAAGATTCCTCTGTAACCTGCAATGCTGTTTGGTAGTATTTCATCCACAACAGAACTTCTTTCAAAATTGGAGTCGATTCTCTCAAACCTTGCCACTGCTTTATCAAATAAGTTTATGTAATATCTAAAATCCTTTGTTGTCATTTCAACACTCTTCACAACATCTTCACCAGGAGCAAATGTCCTCCAGAAACCACTTTCTTTACCCATCCAAAAGAAGCAACTCCTCATGCATTCAAGTTTTACGATACTGTAGCAATTCAGTCACATATTCAGGATCCACTTCTAATTCTGCTTCTCTTGTTATTTCCACCACATCTGCAGTTACTTCCTCCACTAAACTCTTGAACCTCTCAAAGTCATCCATAAGGGTTGGAATCAACTTCTTCCAAACTCCGGTTAATGTTGACATTTTGACCTCGTCCTATGAATCACAAATGTTCATAAAGGCATCTAGAATGGTGAATCCTTTCCAGAAGGTTTTTAATTTATTTGCCCAGATCCAACAGAGGAATCACACTACCTATGGCAGCTATAGCCTTACAAAATGTATTTCTTAAATAATAACACTTAAAAGTTGAAATTACTCATTAATCCATGGGATTAATGGATGCTGCAGAATGGATGGTAGGTTAGCAGCTCTTTGCACATCTCCATCAGAGCTCTTAGGTGACTAGGTAGGTACATAGTCAATGAGCAGTAATATTTTGAAAGAAATCTTTTTTTCTGAGGAGATACGGACAGTGGGCTGAAAATATTCATTAAACCACGCTGTAAACAAATGTGCTGTCTGTTGTTCTATTTACAGAGCACAAGCAGACTAGATTTAGCATAATTCTTAAGGGCCCTAGAATTTTCAGAATGGTACATGAGCACTGGCTTCAACTTAAAGTTGCATCAGCCCCTAACAAGAGAGTCGGCCTGTCGTTGGAAGTGAGGCACTGACTCTTCCTCTCTAGCTATGAAAGTCCTAGATGGCATCCTCTTCCAATAGAAGGCTGTTTCACCTACACTAAAAATTATCTTTATCAGTGGTCTAGCTACATCTTCTGGATAACTTATTGCAGCTTCTATACTGCTACTCGCTGCTTTATCTTTCACTTTTATGTTATGAAGATGGCTTCTTTCCTCAAACCTTATGAATTGACTTCTGCAAGCTCCAAACTTTTCTTCTGCAGCTTCCTCATCAATCTCAGCCTTCACAGAATTGAAAAGAGTTAGGGGCCTTGCTCTGGATTAGGTTTTGATTTAAGGGAATGGTCTGATCGAGCCAGACCACTAAAACTTTCCCCTATCAGCAATAAGGTTGTTTTGCTTTCTCATCATTCATGTGTTCAATGGAGTAGCTTTTTTAATTTCCTTCAAGAACTTTTCCTTTGCATTCACATCTTGGCTAAATGTCTGGTGCAAAAGACCTAGCTTTCAGCCTGTCTGGCTTTCAACATGCTTTCTTCACGAAGCTTAATCATTTCTAACTTTTGATTTAAAGTGAGACATGTGCAACTCTTCCTTTCACTTCAACACTTAAAGGCCATTGTAGGGTTATTAACTGGCCTGATTTCAACATTGTTGTACTTCAGGAAATAGGAAAGAAAGCCTGAGGAGAGGGAGAAAGGGGTTCCTTCCCATTTGGTTGGTTAGTGAACCATTCAGAACACACACATTTATCAACTAAGTCTGCCATTTTATATGGGTGCCATTCGTGGTGCCCCAAAACAATTATTTCTTTTTTTGAGACAGGGTCTTGCTCTGTCACCCAGGTCATCACAGCTCACTGCAGCCTCGAACTCCTGGTCTCAAGCGATTCTCCGACCTAAGCCTCCTGAGCAGCTGGGACCAGTGGTCTCTAACCTTTTTGGCATCAGGGACCAGCTTCATGGAAGACAATTTTTCCGCCTGGCAGAGCTCAGGAGGTGATGCAAGCAATGGGGAGCTACTGTAAATGTAGATGAAGCTTAGCTCAACCACCGCTCACCTGCTGTACAGCCCCCCTCCCCATTCCTAAGTTTCATGGAAGACAATTTTTCCGGGGACCACGGGGTGGGGGAGGGGGAATGGAGGACAGGGGACACGGGGACACTTTTTGGCCTGGTCCCTAACAGACCGCAGACCGGGGGTTGGAGACTGCAGGCTGGGACTATAGGCATGTGCCACCGTGATATCCAGCTAACTTTTCTACGTATTTCATAGGAAGATCCCATCTCCACAAAAAGGAAAAAAGAAAAAAATTAGCGAAGTGTGGTAGTATGCGCCTGTAGTCCCAGCTACTGGGGAGGCTGAGGCGGGAGGACAGCTTGAATCCAAGAGTTCAAGGCTGCAGTGAACTAGGATGACACTGCAGCTCTCCAGCTTGTGCAACAGAATGGGACCCCATTTCTGAAAGAAAAAAATATATATGTGCGTGTGTGTGTGTGTGTGTGTGTGTGCATATATATATTTATAGTAACATCAAAGACCACTAATCACAGATTATCATACAAATAGAAATTCTGAAATATTGTGAGAATTACCAAAATGTGACAGAGTCAAGAAGTGAGCACATGCTGCTGAAAAACAGCACCCATAGACTTGCCAAAAATTCTTAATTTGTAAAAAACAAACAAGAAAAAGAAAAAAAAGAAAAAAACACACAGTATCTGGAAAGTGCAATAAATTGAAGCACAATAAAATGAGGTCCACCTGTATTTCAAAATCTGAAACATTTTTGGTCCCAAGCTTTTCAAATAAGGGATAGTCAACCTGTATTGCCTGTCCTACAATTCAGAAACTGCATAGTGAATTTCAAAGCTTCTGGCTCCAGAACACTGAACACACACACGAAAATCCAAATCACATCTAGATTCCTATCAGCAGAAACAGTAAAAATGGGAAAAGAACAAACTCCAACTCACTTCTACCTTCCAAATTTCACATGAGTATATTTATGGCAGAAATAAACTAACATTAAGAACCCTGGCTGCAAATGAATCTGAGATATTAATATGTTCTTCCTGACTTTTAAAGTTTTTATATACCAGAAGGTGGTTATGAATGATGTCAACGACCCTTGGTTATGTAACATGAAATTCTAGTTTCCATGCCAATAGATATATTACAAGAGAAGAGTACAGAATGCAGCTTAAGAAGTTAAGGGAATGAAGTTGCTCAAAGGATATAAAGAAATCGGGATTCAAAGATGTAGGGGGAAGTGGGTGGGGAAAGAATAGAGCAGATAAAACTGAATTTGGCTGGGCGCGGTGGCTCACGCCTGTAATCCTAGCACTCTGGGAGGCCGAGGCACAAGGATTGCCTGAGCTCAGGAGTTCGAGACCAGCCTGAGCAAGAGCGAGACCCCCTCTCTACTATAAATAGAAAGAAATTAGCCAAACAACTAAAAACAGAAAAAATTAGCCAGGCATGGTGGCGCATGTCTGTAGTCCCAGCTACCCAGGAGGCTGAGACAGGAGGATCGCTTAAGCCCAGGAGTTTGAGGTTGCTGTGAGCTAGGCTGACGACATGGCACTCTAGCCCAGGCAACAGAGTGAGACTCTGTGTCAAAAAAAAAAAAAAAAAAAAAAACAATTAATAAAATTGCAATGTATAAGAACAGTATGACCAAGGAATTAAGGGTCACTAAGTCCTTATTGTTTATTTTTAAATACTAACTTATAAATAAAATAGACTATGGGGAAGAATAAATGTCATTCTATATATCAAATAGTGATTTTTTTTTTAGACTTAATTCTTAATCCCAAGAGCTAATAGTAACAAAATGAAACTAAAATACCTTGGGATAGAAAACTGCAGAGGTATGATCCTTTATTTTTTAAAGGGATGTCAAAATGAACAGGCTCTTAATTTAAAAAAAAAAAAAAAAGGCCATTTACGGCTACCATCAGATATCGTAGGTGACCAGACCACTAGTGGAAGTCTTTTTTAACTCTTATTGCAATATTAATACAAGTAAATTAACTAACTCAAATTCTAAATTAACATTCAGTCTTTCAACTATTAAGCTACCATCAAATGTGTATATGAATTCCTTTTTCAAACTTAAAAATAAAACATTTTAAATATTAGAAAAAGGTTTTAGACAACAGATGTTTATTCTTGAAGTTTGCTGTTCAGTCAGATAAGACAGAGGATCACCCCCACCCTTATCCTAAAATTTAAAAAACTAACAAAAATGTTAGTGATTCCATTTGTTGAAAAAAACAAAACACAAAGACTTAATGGACACTGTGTGCCTTATCTGTTTCTCCTTCCTCAATATATGGAAAGCTATACTTTTCAGCCCTGTGGCAGTTTGGTGGGGCTGTATAACTAGATCTGGTCCACAAAATATGAAATATGAGCATAAGTAATATGTCACTTCTGAGCCAAAGCCAGTATCAGCACTGCTTGCAGGTCCTTGCATTACTCTCTTCCTCAGTGATCTTGGGACCATGCACAAAGATGGTGGCATTACAAGACAAGGGAGGCTGAGTCACCAAAGAGAAAAAAACTCCTGCAAATCCAATTTAAAACCTTGTTAACCCAAAAAATTTGTTAGGTTAAGCCACTGAGATTTGAGGGTTTATTTGTAACCACAGCATAGTATATACATGAATAATAAAGAAGTCTACAAAGAAAATTTCCCTAATTCTGGTAAATAGTTAAGGGTTAACTTTGTTATATAAATAAATATATATATTTTAGAAGTATATGACACACATACATACATACATAATATAGATGTGTGAATAAAAGAAAGTCTTCATAACAAGAATATTCAACTTACAGTGTGAGCACATTTCCAAAGGATAACTTGCCTCATTTCCCTGGGAGGGGAAAAAAAACCAGTTAGTCACAAAATAAGCACAAATTTCTTTAAGATATTAAACATTTAAGTCACAAAACACAGGGAAATAAGCCATAAAGTGGTATGTCTAGATCTATAAATTACATTTACATTTTTAAAAAACTGGTAAGAAAATTTATACAATGTGGTAGAAAGAACTCTTAAATCAAACGGGTCTGATTTGTGGCTCTGACACTTAGAACTTACGCAAACATTTAATTAAAATATATTTTAAATATTTTTAATACCCTAAACACTTTATATGTCAAATTTTAACACACTGGAGACTGTCAATGCTCTAACTTCTTATGCTGGTGAATTCATTTTGGGGTAGAGCTCAAAATAAAGCTTCCCTTGCTATCTTTATTTAACTGAAGAGTTTCCTCGGACTGCAAAGTGAGCTGTTAAAAAGAAAAAAAAACCTGTTACCATTTTTACCTGCATTAAAACAGAATTTCCTGTATGCTATGCAACTAAAATAAGAAAAATATTAACATGAAGGTGACTCCAATATAAAACAGCCAGTCGCTTGAAAGCCACCTCTATTTTTTTTTTCATGGAAAGTCTTATCTCATGAATATACTCTAATATAATTTGTCTGAACTCGTAGTTTTTAAAAAATATAAAACCAACTATCTACTGTCTATACTAGAATTCTATCTGAAGTGTTTTAAAGGAAAAAGGTGTTCTAGAAAAAACTACAGACCTGGGCCAATTCCTACATTTAACAACTCTCGAGGACTGGGCCCAGGGAGGTCATATATCTGGTGGAAGATCGCACCATTTGATTAGCAGTGGAATCAGAAGTAGTTCTTAATCTAAAATAGTAAAAATTCCAAGTCTAATAGACTTACAGAGGTAAAATCATTAAGATTTTTAAAAGGGTCTATAGAATTTAAAGTAATGTAAATTCAGTTTTTAAAGTTCAGTGGTAAATTGAGACCCAAACACCCTATATTCCATTTATCTACTCTTGACCCTGCCTAGCGATTAAATAACAATAAGTGTACAATTGCTATAAGTGTACAATTAACATTAGAATGTTTAAATATATATCCTAAGAAGTTATTGAAAACAACCTGAAAAAAATTTTAGTATGGCTGGCTGGCTTTTAAACTCCTAAAAGTATCTTTAATACTACATAAACTTAAAGTCTAAGAAAAGTTTAATTCATCCTTAATTCTAGACATGTTATCAATAACTACTCTTTTCCTTGCAAGTTACAGTAGATAATAGCAATTTTCCAAAACTGGTTAATTTAATATTAGGTCACTTTAAATATCAAATATATATCAAAGTAAGGATAAAAGAAAAGCAAACATTAATAAAGCTTGACATTTAATGAGTAGAGATGGGTTTCTGCTTATTTTGAATGTTACTTAATTGACGTTAATATTCTTACCACTATTTCTAGCTTTATTGCCTCACATATTCTTCAATTTTTAAAATATTCCTTTTATTATTTTTTCTTCTTATTATTCCACTCTACCTTAAAGTTAAGTATGTTTCTTGCAAAGCTCTCAAGAGTAAACTAGTATTTTATTTACTAAAGTTTGCATTGTCATTGTGAGTCGGATTTTTTTAAATGAGCAATGTTACTGTTTTATAAGTGAAGGTAAAAGGGTTATGTGGTAGAGATGTACTATTATCTCTACTCTACACGCCCCCCAACTTTTTTACTCCTTATTCTCTATTGTTTGAACTTTTACAGCAAGAATGTCTTCAAAATTTGCCTTCCATTTAAAAAAACAAAAACAAAGCAAAACCTAACAATATAAAGATGATTTTGTCAAGTCAATATAATTTTGCCCCACAGTCTTCATTATGTTTTGTCATTAGTAAAAATAGGCCTTTCAGAGCTTCCCTTTTATCTCTCCACTCCCAGCTTCTTGAGCTACTACTGGTGAGTATTAAATTTATCAGTAATCTTTTTCATTCAGATTTAGCCTGTGGGCTATAGTTTGTTGATCCCTGTACGTAAAGCACAATTGTACGTGTGTGTGTGTGTGTGTGTGTGTGTGTGTGTGTGCGTGTGTGTATTTCTCTTCTTTTTTTTTTTTTTTTTTTTGAGACAGAGTCTCACTGTGTTGAGACCTGGGCTCAAGTGATCCTCCTGCCTCAGCCTCCCAAGTAGCTGGGACTACAGGCAAGTGCCACCAGGCCTGGCTAATTTTTTCTATTATTTGGTAGAGACAGGGTCTCACTCTTTGCTCAGGCTGGTCTCAAACTCCTGAGCTTGACAGATCCATCTGCCTCGGCCTCCCAGCGTGCTACAATTACAGGCGTAACCCACTGCACCCGGCCTAATTATATTTAAGCAAGAAATACATATCACTTTGCAAATTATATCGGACTTAACTAAAAAAAACAGCACTTCTAAAGGTAAGTTAGTTCTGCAGTGAATTTCTAGCTGACAGCTCCAGTCCAGGGTTAAAAAATACTGAAATAATGATAAATACTATGAAAGACACATCCAATAGTGCACTGGCATTTACTGCTAAGAGAACCTTTCAACTAAACAAAACCATAAAGTCATATCTAAATATGAAAAAAGTTCTAAAGCTAATAAACATGTTTTAAACTCATAAAACAAAGCCTGCAGAATTCAAACATTGTACCACGTGATCCAGTAACTAGCAAGAGACTTGATAATGAGGTTCTTAAATAAATCCACTTGCTTGAAATTCAACACAGACTTTGCTTACACTATACTGATTTAAAAACTCAGTCACATCTGCCTATGCAGGAGAAATGCTATGTGAACTTCTCTAGCAGTATAAAAAACTAGTAAATCAGAAAAATTGTATAAAACAACATTTTTCAGACATGATCTATGATTGCCTACATAAGAAAACAAAAGAGGTAAGCCCAAGGGTTATCCCAGCTTACTGCCTGGACAAAGTTTCCAGGTTGCAGCACAGGAAGGGAGAACAGAAACAAAACTCCATGGCGTTGTTGAATTGAAAAGTCAAAAATACATGGAGTTCAGGAGGCAAGGAGGTTAGATGTGTGGGGAAGAGTACCTTAGAAAACAAAGATCCCTTTGGAGATCTGCAGAAAAGTACCCTCCAGTTTTTGTATAAGTTTGAGAGGAAACTAGCCAAAGCCAGAGAAAGAACTGGTAGCAGGATGAATAATTTTTGGAGTTTGCATAGAGCTAAGAATAGTTCATTATCCCATGAGCCAGAAGAAAGAAACCTTTAAACACACAGGGAATTGGGTAGAGCCCTCAGAACAGATGTAATAGCAATGAATTAAAAGCTGCTCTGGATCTACCTTACGATAGATTAAAAGAAAGCCTCATAAAGATCAAACTGATACCCAATAACTTAAGTGTATGACAAATTCTAACACCCTTTACAGGAATAAAGCAAAAGCTGGCACAATAGCACAAAATTCACAACATATAACATCCAATAAAAAACATAACAGGATGCTACAACATAGATGAACCTCAAAAACACTATGCTAAGTAAAAGAAGCCACATATTGTATGATTCCATTTATATGAAATATTCTGATAAGGTAAATCCATAGAAATACTAATAAAATACAGATTGGTGGCTGTCAGGTACAGGGAGTCAGGGGGTATGGTGAACAACTGCTTAATGGGTATGGGGTTTCCTTTTGGGATGATAAATATTAATATTTTGGAACCAAATAGAGGTGGTAGTTGCACAACATAAATGTACTTAATGCCATTGAACTATTCACTTTAAAATGATTGTGTTACGTGAATTTCACCTCAGTAAAAAATTTTAACATATATGATGTTTGAAGAAATAATGGCCAAAAATCTTCCAAATTTGATGAAAACTTTGAACCCCCAAATCCAAGAAGCTCAATGAACCCCAAGCAGAAGGAATATGAAAGAATCCAAACCAAGGCACATACTCAAATTGCTAATTATCTGTGATACAGAATATCCTAAATATAATCAGAGGAAAAAAAAGACACACTACATACACATGACAAAATGACTACAGATTTCTTGTCGCAAATACAAAGGACAGAAAACAATGGAATCTGTTTGAAGTGTTTCTTAAAAAAACTATCAGTTTTTATACCCAGCAAAAATATCTATCAAATATTAAAACAAAATGCTCTTTCCAGTAACCAAAATTGAAAGAATTAGGCTGCGACATATGTTCACTATAAAAAAAAGTCAAAGAAATCCCCAGGCAGAAGAAAAATGTTAGCAGATGGAAAGTTGGATCTAGACTAAGAAATGAAGAACACCAAAAATGGTAAATAAGTAGGTAAATACAAAAGACATTTTTAAATGTCTTTAAAATATAATTGATTATTTAAAACAAGCATAATAACAACAACAGATTGAGGAGTATATAAAATGTAGAAATAAAAGGTATGACAATAGCAGCACAAAGGGTGAGAGGAAAAATATGGATATATACCACTGTCAAGATCTTACACTATATGGGAAACATTATTTGAAGTAAAGCATGACATGTTAAAGATGTATACTGTAACCCACAGAGCAACTATTTCCCAAAAAAGGAGACAAAATAAAATGGTATCATTGTGACGGTTAATTTTATGTCAACTTGACTGGGCCACGGGATGCTCAGATATCCAGTTAAATATTATTTCTCAGTGTGTTTATGAAGGTGTTTCTGGAAGATGTTAGCATTTGAATTGGTGAACTGAATAAAGCACTGATTGGTTGGTCACCCAATCTGCTGAATAAAACAAACAGACTAAGGAAGGTTGAATTAGCTCTCTACCTGAGTACTTAAACTAGAATATCAATCTTTTCCTGTCACAGTGCTCCTGCCTCCCAGGCCTTCAGATCCATACTGGAATTTATACCAACTCTTTAGCTCTCAGGCCTTCAAACTACACCACCCACTTTCCTAGATCTCCAGCTTACAAAAAGCATATAGTGGGACTTCTCAGCCTCCATAATCACGTAAAGCAATACCATATAATAAATTTCTCTCTCTCTCTACACACGCGCGCACGCGCACACACACACACACACACACATATCCTATTGCTTCTGTTTCTCTGGAGAATACTGACTAATAAAATTAAAGAACACTCAATCCAGGCTAAGCGCAGTGGCTCATGTCTGTAAACCCAGCACCTCGGGAGGCCGAGGAGAGAGGATTGCTTGAGGCCAGGAGTTCTTGACCAGCCTGAGCAAGAGTGAGACCATGTCTCTACAAAGAAATAGAAAAATTAGCCCAGTGTGGTGGTGTGCATCTATAGTCCCAGCTACTCGGGAGGCTGAGGCAAGAGCATCGCTTGAGCCCAGGAGTGTGAGGGTGCAGGGAACTATGATGACACCACTGCACTCTAGCCAGGGCAACAGAGCAGGACCTGTCTCAAAAAAAAAAAAAAATCAATCCAAAGGAAGACAGACAAATAGGTAAAAAGAAACAAAAAGCAATTGAGAAAAAATAAATAGCAAGATGGTAGATTTAAACGCAAACATTTTGGGAATTATACTAATTAAGTGTAAGTAGTCTAATAATTCCAACTAAAAAGATGTAACTATATGCTATGTACAAAAAAATCCACTTTAAACACAAGTTACAGATAGGTTAAAACTAAAAAGATACAAGATACAGTAGCTAGTAACATCAGGCAATATAGAATTCAGAACAAGAAATATTAACCAGATATAAAAAGGATATTTCATAATGCTAAATGAGTCAATTCATCAGAAAGATGAATTCCAAAAACATATCGTCTCTACACAAATTCCTTCAGAAAGTAGAAGGGGAAGAATTAGTTCTGAATTCATTTTATGAAGCCAACATTACCCTGATACCAAAACCAGACAATGATATTACAAAAAAAAAAAAGTATAGTCTAATATTTCTTCATGACCACGAATGCAAAAATGCTTAACAATATTTTAGCAAATTTAATCCAGGAAAAATTTTTAAAAAATTAAACATCATGGCCAGGCATGGTGACACATGCCTGTAATCCCAGCACTTTGGGAGGCTGAGGCAGGAGTATCGCTTGAGCCCAGGAGTTCGAGACCAGCCTGAGCAACAACATAATGAGACACTGTCTCTACAAAAAAAAAAAAAATTAGCCAGGCATGGTGGCATGTGCATGTAATCCCAGCTAAACTCCTCAGTTGGGAAGATGAGGCAGGAGGATCACTTGAGATGAGGAGTTTGAGACTGCTAAACATAGTGAGCTATGATGATGCCACTGTCCTCCATCGTGGGTTACAGGAGACCCCATCTCTAAAAAAATTAAAAAACACTATATGGTCATCAAAACAGATTCAATAAAGGCATGTGACAAATTTCAACACCTATTCATGATAAAACAAGAACTTAGTAAACTAAGGATCTTTCTCAATTTATAAAGGGTATCTACAAAAATTCTTCAAAAAGAATGTCAACATCATACACAATATCAAAATCCCAGAATATTTTATAGAAATCAATAAAACTAATTTTTAAGTTTATATGGAAAGGTAAAGGACCTAACAGCCAAGCAATTTGAAAAGAATAAGGTTGAAGGACTAACACTATCTGACTAAAAGAGTTATTATAAAGCTAGAGTCATCAATAGAGAGATACTGTTACAAGAACAGACAAAAAGATCAATGGAACAGCATAAAGTAAACACATACACATGATTTTTGACAAAGGTTTCCAGGTAACTCAATGTGGAAAAAAATAATCTTTGCAATGATTGAATATCCAGAACTGAATATCAATATGCAATTAAAAATAGATATAAGACTTCAATAGACACTTCACAAGATATATTAACGGCAGATAAACACATGAAAAAATGTTTAACATCAACAGATGTAAGAGAAATGTAAGTTAAAACCACAATGAGCTATTGCTATACAATAAGCAAATAGTGTAATAAATATGGCTAAAATTTAAAAACTGACACACCAAGCCATTACTGAAGATATAGAACAAACGATTATGTGGTGGAGGGAATTCTTAGCCCTTCAAAATTCCAAACCCCTTGTATACATATATATTTTTTTCAGTTATTTGATCAAACAACTACTCTAGGTACTGCTGCAAAAGAATTTTGCACATGCAATTAAGATCCCAATCAAGACCCTTTGGATAAAATTATCCATATGGGCCTGACCTAACTGTAAGAGCCCTTAAACGCAGGTTTCTTCTGATGGTCTAAGAAAGGCAAATTGGAGATTCAATACATGAGACGAATTCAACACAGGGGAGATGGAGAGGCCACATGGTATTGAAGGCAGGCAGCTTTCAGGAACTGAGTGTGACTCCCAGCTGACAGCAAGGAAACAGATCTCAATCCTCCAACATCTAGGAGCTGAATTCTTCCAACAACCTGAAACAACCTGGAAGTAGATTCTTCCCCAGAACCTCCAGAGGAGAACTCAGTCTGGGTGACACCTTGATTTCAGCCTTGTGATAGCCTTGAGAACCCAGTGATGTCATATATGATCTATGGAACTATAAAGTAAGAAATAGGGGCTATTTTAAGCAACTATGTTTATAGTAATTTGTCACACAGCAATAGAAATTAATATCCAGACATACAGTGTATGTGGCTAAAAGTAAAAATACCGACATACCAAGCACTGGTGAACACATGGAGCAACTGGAAATTTCATACATTGCTAGCGGGAACTCAAGATTGTACAGCCATTTTAGAAAACAGTTTGGTGGATTCTTAATAAAATTTAACATACCATTCAGAAATGAAAACATGCCCACACAAACATTTGCACACATATATCCATAACAGCTTTCTACTTATAGAACAATCTGGAAACAACCTAAAGCCTCAACTGGTGAATGGAAAAACAAACTGGTATCCAGACAATGGAGTGCTATTCAGTAATGCATAGGAAAAGACTGTACATACAACAATGTAAATGAATCTCAAAAGCAATATGCCAAATGAAAGAAGACAAACAAAGGCTACATGCTGTATAATTCCACTTACAAGTGCTAGAAAAAAACAAACTATGATTGTAAGTTTAGGGGTTGCTGAGGGTGTGGGGTGAATACAAGGGGTTACCATGTAACATGTACATGTTACCATGTAACATTTTAGGGTGACAGACATGTTCTACATCTTGACTGTGGCGGTGCTTACAAAACTACATGAATTCATCAAGGCACATTAACTGTATACTTAAAACTGGTTAATTTTATTATATATAAGTTATGCCTTAAATAAAGTTCCTTTTTAAAACTCAATATTTTAAGGATCTTGGTCCCAAGTATAATGAAATTGCTTCAAAACAACTGCTACACCGTTGTTAAGAAGCAATCTCATCACCTTCTTTAAAATTCAGTTTCATAACTGTCATGCTATTATTAAAAATTCAAAAACAACATGGATTTTTGTTTTTATAAAATACATATGCATTTCAAGGTAATATGTTCATAGTAAATAATATATAACATATTTTCCAGATTAATCTTACAGAATCATGAGAAACCAAAAATTATTTATAGTTATAGTAATCTTGACATTTATAATTCATTCCTTACTTAGTCCCCTTCTCTGATTTTAAATTCCATGAAGGCAGCAACTGTCTTATTATCTTTTGATATCCCTTGACAGATTTAACACTGTCCTAAATATACTCTAAGGAAGAATTTCATAGGTGCATGGTAAAAATCTGGAACTTAGTGCAAGTGGCATTTTAAGCATCATTATGTTAAAGTACATAATTAGATTAAGGGCATCAGAAGACTCAATAAATTCTCAAAAGTTCAGTTATTAGAGCACTTTAAGTTTTCACTTCCCTTAATGCTTGCTTTTCATAATGAGTATCTATATCTATTAAGCATTTGGATCTACATACAATTTCAACAAGCAAGCAGTACTCTAATACTGAAATAATATTTATAGTCCACAAGGACGGTCTATAACCAAATAAGGCAATGTTGTCACCTCTTAGTCTACTAGATAAACATCTAAATATTCTGATAGTATACCCTTTGAAAATATTCTAAACTTTACAGAATGCATCTATAAAACTTATTTTTATTCTCTCAAACCTTGTCACTTTAAGATCAAAGTAACTATAAAAAAAAACCAGAGATCCAAAAAAGCTTTTTTCATTTCTCTGCCAGAAAATTCCTTTAGACAATATTTTCCTGATTCCTACAGATTTTATCCCAAAATTGACAATCATAATAATTTTTTTTAAATGCTGAATAACATGGACATGAAGAAAAGTTATCTTAGGAATCAATCCAAGATCAATCCAATATTTATCTGCTGAAAGACAGCTTGCCAACATCCCAGAGTTAACGTAATTATTATAATGAAATCCATTTTTCTAGGATGAAATCACTGATCTTAACTGATCTAGAACAGACACTCCTTATTCTTAGAAATATAAAAGCAAGGTGTGAAACTATAGACACAGGAATGTGGGGAACAGAAGTGAAAAGATCAAAAGACAGAAGCAGAAGATAAAAACCAATGATACCAGTAAACTTCCAGGACAAATCTGGTTCTAAAAAGCCATGTCCCCACAAGTACCCCTCTCAGCATTGACTTCTTCAGGAAGTTGAAATAAGTTAGAATAGGTGACTTCAAAGGGTCCTTCTAGACAAAAATTTGTACTACTAATCAAGATGCTAGATATATTTAAATATAGACACTAAGGACAGAGAGGGAAGGACGGAGGGAGAAACCAGGTGCAGAATGTCAAGAAACTCTCTAAAGTATCCTGTTGGTTTCAAGAGACAAAAAGTTTCCCAAGTAGAATATGCTTAATTTTTTATTACTTTCTTTTATAGGTCTGCACAACAATCAATGTAAGAAAGGAAAAAGAAGAGATCTCAGGAATACAAGTTGTTAGCAATATAAATCTAACATGACCTTAGTTATAGCAACAAATCTGGCACCAGGGATTTTGTGGATACTCTATAAAAATTAGTTATGGTGCTACCACACAGTAAAAGTATTCATTAAAATAGTATATCATTGTTAAATAGTCACTAGTTTTCCAGGAGAAATCAATGACATATCTGTACTTCTCAAATGATTTTAGGAGGGGAAAAAAAAAACCTAAAAATTTCTAGTCTGATAAATGCTGTCATAATTATTCTAACTTTCTTGACTCCATCCAGCAAATGTCTGAAGGCACATAATATATGTTAACTATTTTAAGGATTCTATTGCATAATGGGACCTGAGACAATCATACCTAATACTCGATATTACAGTTAAAACGTTATCTCCTATTAAATAACACCTAAACTACCCAATCCTATTTTTCCTCTACTATCCAATGTTAACCACAATTTTTAAATGTTTATCTTGTACCCTGCTTTGGGAAGCTAAGGCAGTAATCACCCGAGATGACACCAGAAGTTCAAGACCAACCTGGACAACATAGCAAGACCCCATCTCTACAAAATATTTTTTTAAAATTTGCCAGGTGTGGTGGCAAGCACCTGCAGTCCCAGCTATTGGGGAGACTGAGGAAGGGGGATCGCTTGAGCCCAGGAGTTCAAGGTTAGAGTGAGCTATGATCGTGCCACTGCACTCCAGTCTGGGTGACAGAGTGAGACTCTGTCTCAAAAAAAAAAAAAAAGTTTATGTTATAACCTGCACAACTTTGCTGAACTTACTTATTAGTTCTATAAGGGCTTTTTTTTTTTGTAGATTTCTTGCGATTATTTTATGAAGACAATCATGTTATCTGCAAATAGGGACAGCTTTTCTTCTTCTCCAGTCCATGTGCCTTTATATTCTTTTCCTGCTTTACTGCACTGGCTAGAACTTACAGCAATATACTAAAAGACAGTGAGAGCAAACATCCTTGCTTTGTTTCAGATCTTATGGTGAAAGCATTCAGTCTTTTGTTATTAAATATAACATCAGCTGTACCTTTCCATAGATCTTCCTTACCCAACTGAGAAAGTTTCCCTCTTTATCTATGTTTCTGAGTTTTTCTTTGGTTTGGGGCTTTTTTGTTTTTGCAATGAGTGAGCACTAAATTTTGTCAAATGTTTTTTCTTCATCAACTGATGCAATCATGGGATTTTTCTTCTTTAGTATGTTAATATGGTTATATCAAATTCCAAATAGTAAGCCAGCCTTGCATCCCTGAATAAGCCATATTTGATCATGATATATAATTTTTAAAGAGTATTGCTTAACTCTGTTTGCTAATTAATATTTTGCCAATGATTTTTGCATCTATGTTGATATGGGGGTATTGGTCTATCATTTTTTTGAATTTTGGTATCAAAACAATAGGGCTATTCATTCAAATCCTATTTCATACTAATAGAGGCGTGATGGTTTGTGCTTTTTAAGGAATTGGTCCATTACTTCAAAGTTGTCAAATTTATGTGTATAGAATTGCTCATAGTATCCCCTTATCATCTTTTTTCGTGTCTACAGGGTCTATAATGACATTCTCTATTTCATTCCTAATGCTGGTAATTTGTGTCTTCTTTTATTACTGTTCTTTTTTTTTTTTTTTAACGAAGAACCAGCTTTTTCATTTCACTATTTTTCTCTATTGTTTCTCTTTTTTATTTCACTGATATCTGCTCTTTATTATTTCATTCCTTATGCTTGCTCTAGGTAGATTTTGCTCATCTTTTTTCTAGGTTCTTGAGATGAAAGCTTAGATTACTGATTTGATTTTTTTTTTCTTCTGAGGTGTGCATTTAGTGCTATGAATTTCCCTCTCTGCACTGCTTTAGCTATGTCACACAAATTTTGATATGTTGTATTCTTATTTTCATTAGGCTCAATGTATTTTTTTAAAATTTCCCTCGAGACTTTTTAAAATTTCCCATGATCCATGGATTATTTAGATGTGTGTTGTTTAGTTTTCAAGTGTTTAGAGATTTTTCCACTTATCTATTACTGATTTCTAGTGTGATTCCATTGTGGTAGGAGAACACATTCTTTGATTTCAATTCTTTGAAATTTGTTGAAGTTTGTTTTCATGGTCCAGCATATAACCTATCTTGGTATATTTTCTGTGGTCACTTGAAAAGGTGGTGTGTTCCATTGTTATTTGGTGGAGTGTTCTGTAAACGTGGAATAGATACTGCTAGCTGATTCCACTGCTGAGTGCCTCTATACACTTGATGATTTTCTTGCTTTGTTGTTCTACCCATTTGTTGAGAAACAGGTGTTGACATCTCCAGCTACAGTTTTGGATTTGTCTATTTCTTCTTTCAGTTCTATCAGTTTTTTCTTCATATATTTTGCAACTCTATTGTTTGATGCACACACATTTAAAATTGCTATGTCTTCTTACTGGATTGACCCTTTTATCATTACATAAAGCCCATTCTCTATCTCTCGTGGCTTTTTTTATTCTGAGGTCCACTTTATTCGACATTAATATAACCATGCTTGCTTTCTTTGAAATAATGTTTGTACATCTTTCTCCTTCCTTTTACCTTCAACCTGCCTGTATTATTATATTTGAAGTGAATTTTTTACAGACATCACATAATTAGGTAATGTCTTTAATCCATTCTGCCAATATTTGTATTTTAACTGGTATATTTAGACCATTTACATTTTATTATTATTGGTATGTTAGGGGTTATTTTGCTATTTTTTTGTTTTGCTCTTTGTTCTTCGTGTTTCTCATTTCTGTTTATCCTGTTTTCTGGTGAGTTACTTATTTTTAGAATTCTATTTTGATTTATCTATAGTGTTTTTGCATCTATCTCTTTGGATAGCTTTATTAGGGGTTCCTCTCTATGTATTACATTATATGTACATAATTTGTCATAGTCTACTGGTGTTATTTTACCTTCCCCCTGCTTATAGTTGTCTTAAATATTTCCTCTACATACCTTTAGAACCACATCAGTAATTTCTGCTTCAACTCTCAAACATAATTTAGGAAACTAGGAAGATCAATTGTATTTACTCATATTTTTACACTTTGAATTGTTCTTTCCTCCTTCCTGATGTCCCAAGATTCTTTTGTTGTTTCCCTTCTGTTTTCAGAACTTTCTCCAGTTATTCTTTTAGGGTAAATTTGCAGATGACATATTCTCTTAGTTTTCCTTCATCTAAGAATGTCTTTATTTCCCTTTCATTTCTGAAGAATGTTTTCTCTGGATATGAGTTTCTGGGTTTATAGACTTCTTTCAGCCTCGAAAAAATGTGTCACCTTCTGTCTTCTATGGTTTCTGATGAGAAATCTACTATCATTTGAACTGTTTTTCTGGCTATACAGACTTATCATTTTTCTCGTGCTGATTTCAAGACCTGTCTTTAGTTTCTGTAGTTTGACTTTGAGGTATCTTGGTCTGGAGTTCTACAGGTTTATCCTGATGAATGTTCCCTCAGCATCTTGACTCTGTAGGTTTAAGTCTTTTGCCAAATTTCGGGAATTTTCAACCATTATTTTCTTAAGTACTTTTTCAACCCTGCCCTCTTTCTTCCTCTTCTTCTGTGAATCCAATGACACAAGTGTTAATTCTTTTTTATGGTCCCACAGGTCCCTGAGGCTCTGTGCATTATTATTTTTTTCCTGTCTGTTTTCTTTCTACTGTTCAGATTGGGTAATTTCTTCTATTTGATAGTTCACTGATCCTCTCCTCTGCTCTATTCTGCTACTGAGTCTATTCACTAGGTATTGTATTGGTCATTATATTTTTCAGTTCTAAAATTACCAATGGTAAAATTACCATTTGATTGTTCTTTATATCTTCTATTTCTTTGGTGAGGTTTTCTATTTTTTTTCTTGTTTCATCATCAATTGTTTCCTTTGAGTGACACAAGCTCACTGTTCATTTTTGAGAAAATGTGTGCCAAATATGCAAATTATTATACCATATTAGAATATAATTATATATACTCTTTTGTGAATATATATATTCTACTATTAGAATTCTATTTTGATAGGGTTCTAGAAATCAAGTAAGGAAAAAGTTTAAGAAGGAAATGGTTAAGAGTAGCAAAGGGGACAAACAACAATTACTCTCAATTTTTTCTGGTAGGTGCAGACTTTCCATAAATCATACTAAAAGCAGGGTATAAATTTAATTTTATCAATAACAACTTTAAGCTATACAGGTTATTAGACAAAGAATAATCACGAACCCTAGCCCTGCAAAACTATCTTTAAAATGACCTTAAGAGGTTAAGATTTTTCAAAATAAACTCCTTATTCACTATATATACTATGACAAATACTTTCTTATTTACTGACCACCCGAAGATAGACATGATTCTAAGTCTGTCTTATAGAAAAATGTTTTCTGAGTAATCAAACAATTACTTTGGCTACGGATGAGACAACATTCTATCTTAACTAAGACCAAAATTAAATGCAAAGGTATGTTTCCATATATGGCAACAGTTTCTCATTATGATTACCTTATTGCATTGCAACCTCTGTAATAGGAAAGCACTTGTTTTGTTCACTACAGTTATTCTTCGGTGCATGATACACAGAAAATATTTAATATTTTTGAATTATCATTTAAATATGCTTTTGTAAATCTTTATTAAACCCTTTTGTTATTTCTTTGGAAAAATACATTGACTCCCAAACAAATGGTGCATGAACTTTAAACACAGTCCATCTGTAAGTGGACTCTTGTATGTCGACACTTAATTTTTCAGGAATGAGACTCCCAACATTTAGGCAAACTCTCAAAAAATTGAGTATTATGTCCAAAAAGGTAAGAATGGTATTTTACAAAGTGCTCAGTACCCTGTGGTAAGTACTCAATTAATAGGCTATTTCACTCCCAAAGGTATAAGGTATTTTTCAAGTGGCAAACAGATATGTGACAAAAGGTTTATTAAAGCAGAGATTTTGTTTTTTAAGCCTGACTTTACAAATACAAACAAAAAACCTGTTGGCTTTTCTCCTCTGGTTTTATTCTAACAGGGAATTACTCTTCTCCAAATTAAGACAATTCTTACAAAGTCCTAAAATCCCTCCAACACCTCAGGTATACCAATTTAAATCTCAATGACTAGTTCAAACTAAACATAAATGTGGTTACTACTTTGTCAAGTTTCAAGTTTTAAAAGACTTTTTTAAATGTAGAAACTAATGGATCTAGAAAGTGATCCTTAAAAGTTAACTCCGTGAATATAAATATGGATGGAAAAAAGATAAGATCATTTATTTGGGGGGAAAAAAGTGAAATAACATGTGCTGGGCACTCTTTTAGAGATTTTACATACATTATCTCATTTATCCTCCAGAGAATCTCTGGGTAAATAGACGTTATCAAGGAAGTTAAGCAGCTTGCACAGCTTGTTAGCGGCAGAGACCAAATTTGAATTCAAGCTAATTCCCATAGTATTCTTACCAATATATCATAAAGCCTTTCTGTTTTACACAAGAGAAGAAGTTATTGTAGCCATTCTCTTCTCATCTTAGAACACTTAAATTCAAGTGGCTTGTCACTGCCAATTCACATTAGTATAGCAATTTTAAATGTGTCTTTCATATATCTAACAGCAGTCACAATTACAGAAACATGACAATAAGAGACAGATGAACATAGCTAAGAGGAGGAGTAAACAGATGAAAAATATAAAATACTGTTACATGAAAACCATCCAACAATTTCTTGTAGGCAGCAATACTAATTTGGTACTACATTCTAATTTGAAACATATATAACCGCCCCCCCCCAAAAAAAACCATAAAACTTTATAGGCATGGCATTTTCAATAATTATAATTGAGAAAATTATCTCAAAACAGAGGAAATAAAGTCCTAGCAGTGGGACAGAAGGTAAAAGACCATACTGACTACGCCAGAATAGTTAAAACAGAGAGAAAATACAGGTTAGTAAAATGAAGGTGGTCACAGAATACTAAAGCTAGGATGTCCATAATGATGTAAAGTGATGGGAACCTAGAGGGAAAATGAGAGAATGGTACTTAAATTTTGAATGAAAATATGAGTATCCAGAAAGATGTTTACAATGAAAACAGATAAAGGAAGGTACAGTCAGATAGAAGGAAGTGACTATTAGCAGGAGAATGAAAAATAATCTATTATGGGTCAGCAAACTATGGCCCCAGGCGAAATTAAGCTTACCACCTGGTTTGTTCTGAAACAGTTTTATTGAGATATAATTCATACACAACACTATTTCACTCATCCAAAGTGTACAATTCCATGGTTTTAGTATATTCACAGGATTGTGCAACCATTACCACAATCAAATTTAGAGCATTTTCACTACCCCAAAAAGAAAGCCTGTATCCACTGATGGTCATTCTCCAATTCCCCCTTACCCCAGCCCTAGGTAACCGCTAATCTGCTTTCTGACTCTACATATTTGCCTATTCTGGATATTAAACAGAATTATGCAATATATGGTCCTTTGTGATTGGCTTCTTTTACGTAGCAGAATATTTTCAAGGTTAATCTAATGTGTCGTAGCAAGTATCAACACATTTCCTTTTACTGCCGAATATTTCACTGTATGGCTATACCACATTTTATTTATCCATTCATCAGTTAATAGACATTTGGACCGTTTCTGTGTTGGGGCTATTATGAATAATGCTATTATGAACATTCATATACAAGTTTTTCACTTACTTTCATGTTTCACTTCTTTTGGGTATATACCTAGACATGGAATTACTAGATCATATGGTAATTTTATGTTTAACACTTAGAGGAACTATTTTCTAAAGCAGCTGCATTTACATTCATTCCTACCAGCAATGTATGAGGGTTCCAATTTCTCCACATCCTTAACAATACTTATCTTTTTGATTTTAGCCATCCAAGTGGGTGTGAAGTGATTTCAAATTGTGGTTTTGATTTGTAATTTCCTAATGACTAATGATGCTGAGCATCTTTTCATGCACTACTGACATCTGTGTATCTTCTGTGGAGAAACATCAATTCAGATGCTTTGCCCGTTTTTAAACTGAGTTGTCTTTTCATCGTTCAGTGGTAAGAATTCTATATATATTCTGGATAGAGGTTTCTTATCAGATACATGATTTGCAAAAATTTTCTCCTGTGGGTTGTCTTTTCATTTTCTTAGTGTCTTCTGAAGTTTAAATGTGTTAATTTTGATGATGCCCAATTTATCTTTTTTTTCTTTTGTTCCTTGTGGTTTGGGTGTCATATATTAATATAAGAAACTATCCTTGACCTGTGTTTGTAACATTAAGTTTTATTGGAACACAGCCATGTTCATTGGTTTAGTATTTTCTATAGCTGCTTCACACAGCTATAGAGTGTCGCAGAGTTGAACTGTTGCAAAAGACTGTATGGTCTGCAAGCCTAAAACACTTACTACCTAGTCCTTTGCAGAAAGTTTTCCAACCTGTGGTCTAAAACAGCAGTCCCCAATCTTTCTGATACCTGGGCCCGTTTTCACAGAAGACAATTTTTCCACAGGTAGGGATGGTCTCAGGATGATTTGAGCACATTACATTCATTGTGCACTTTTATTTCTATTATTATTTACATTGTAATAATGAAATAATTATACAACTCACCAAAGGTTGGGGAATCCCTGGTCTAAAATAATGCCAACAACTACCAACTACCCCTAAACTAAAATGAACAGCCATCCTTCAATGGAAAGAGCTGCAGGGGAGATGATACCCTTTGAAGCGGAAGCAGAATTTTGGTTATGGTAAACTAGGCAGAGAAAATATTTTGGTGAAGAGGCTGACAACATGAGGGGATAGCTATGCATTGGGGTGGGAAGAGGTACAGCATAACATCAGAAGCCAAATACAGTTTTCACTATCTATAATCCCATCTGTAATCTGTGACCTTTCTTCAGCATATCAGATAAAATATTAATGAGATTATTTTTACTATCATAAGCCCTAGCCTCTGGTGATAGAAGGTAAACTAGGGCCAGGTTACAAGTGTCTGGTCCTCTTCTGGTATGCAAGGGCCACTGAGAATACAATGACACCAAAGGAAAAAAACCTTCTCTGACAAGAAAAAAAAAAAAAAAAAAAAAACCTTCTCTGAGACTTGTAAGAAAGTTTTTCCTCCCTAATAAAGAGACACTTAAGGAAGCATTCCCTGTTCTTCTTCAGCCAGATGTTGATGTTTGAAATTGTGGCAGCTCTCTCCTGACATGCAGAGCTTTAAAGTAAATAGGGCTTATGTCTTTGATGAAACCGATGAACTGCGAACCCAATTCTGTAACTGAACCCAATCCTGTAACTCGCTGGCTATAGGCTTCTCATCCTGTGAAATAACATTGCTTATTGTTTAAGTCACTTTAGTTGGGTTCTATCACTTGTAGCTAAAAATATCCTGACACATTTTCTGCTTTGTTAATCAGTACCTTACTGGACAGAGGGCTGCACAGAAATTATAGTTGATTACGAAACCTAGACCTGCCAAGAATACTACATACTAGTCTTCAGTAGTTTAACTGATGCTAAAAGATGTAAACAGCACTTTGTAATTTATCAAGCATCTTAGATAATTACCTATCCCAATACCCGCAAGAACTCTGAATCAGCCAATTTTGTGGCCATTTTACAGATAAAAAAAAAAAATATTCAGGGTACTCCAAAGTAGGTCTTCCAATTCTATAATCCATGCTTGTTCTAGCATATTATTATGTTACCTTTCATAATATCAAATAAAATTTACTGAGAAGCAACACAACAAAATGATTACAGTATTCTTTCAGCACTTAAATAATTGTTTGACATATACAACTCCACAATGAATGATGAAATGCTCAAATAGCTGCTATATATTAAATTCTAACTGGGCAAGCAGAGTAGCCAGAAGAAATCTAGCACCTTATAATAGCTCTACTGAAGCATTTATTGTGTTATAATTTTTCCCTCCCCATGCTTGACTCAATCTATGCTGTGAAGTCTCTGGGGATGTATCTTTTATTCTTTCATCTTTTGTACTTGACACTATGTTTGATATCTGTAGTAGGTGAACATTAAATGTTTGCTACAGGGGCCGGGCGTGGTGGCTCACACCTGTAATCCTAGCACTCTGGGAGGCCGAGGCGGGTAGATCGTTTGAGCTCAGGAGTTCGAGACCAGCCTGAGCAAGAGCAAGACCCCATCTCTACTAAAAATAGAAAGAAATTAATTGGACAGCTAAAAATATATAGAAAAAATTAGCCGGGCATGGTGGCACATGCCTGTAGTCCCAGCTACTTGGGAGGCTGAGGCAGTAGGATTGCTTGAGCCCAGGAGTTTGAGGTTGCTGTGAACTAGGCTGATGCCACTGCATTCTAGCCTGGGCAACAGAGTGAGATTCTGTCTCAAAAAAAAAAAGTTCGTTACAGGAAGGAAATCAAAGATTTAGAGCTGCAATCTCATCTTATCAGGTGTTCTAGAATCTCCAGAACAAAAAAGATGAATCAGCTTAAGTAAACAAAAGTAAACATTATTCATAAATTTTGAGCTCCCTTTAATTATGAAAACATTTACTTAACATTTACAAATGAAAGTAACACTTTGACAAACAGTTGTCTACTCAGATATGTACAAAGAATCTTGAAGAATAAAGTAAGTCCCCTAACTTTCAGAATCAAGAGCAGTTTCCTCTGGTAGCTTTCCCACTATGCCTAACACACTTGGGGCTTTCTAAGCATTTATCCACATGACTTCAAGATCTCCCTAGCCCTAGATGATGAATATAACTTAATCCATTGCATCTCTGAATTACATAAGAGGTATCACATAGGGACTAGATTTCCAAAGATGAAAGAAAAAAAAAATGTATCCCCTGCCCTTCAGGAGCCCACAGCTAAGGAGGGAAGGCAGTTTAAAACAATGAAATAAGGAATGTACAACAGTGAGAGTTACTCACAAATGGCCATTAACTGCCTGGGAGAGCTGGGAAAGTTTTCACAGAATGCCACTGGAACAAGGTCTTGATGTTTGCCAGAGAGAGAAAGGGGAAGGACATTGCAGATAGACGATTACAAACAAAGGCACCAATAAGTGAAAAAGGATAAGGCATTTGAGAAACAAGCAGTTTGGCTTGGTTACAAAATAAGGATGGCAAGAAGTAAGTATCAGAGCATGAATGCCATACAAAGGAGTTTAAATTTTTAATTTTAGAGGATGTAGCACTGACTTTTAAATAAAGGCCTTGACATTAGATTTCTTTGTCAGAAGTAAACTCTGTTGGCAATATGGAAGACGGAATAAAGAAGGAAGAAACAGGAGGCAAAAAGAAAAAAAGCATTAAGTAGGCTAGAGGAATAGCCCATATGAGAAATAAATGGAACCACAATAATGCCAGTGGCAACAGGGATAAAGAAGAGGCATTTGAGAGATCTAAATGAAGGGACGTATCTGCTACAACACAATATTTATGTTCTTGAAAAAACCTTAGGTTCTTAAAACCACACGTTAAAAATAATATGACTTAAGAAAAACAGAGGCAGGAATGAACACTCAAAACCTATGCAAACTTTGTAATCAAAGTACTAACAAAAACAACAAAAAAACCTAATAAAAATATTAACAGTTAAAGATATGCTAAGTAACTGATAAATATGATGATAAAATTGGACTTTTAAAGGTACAGGTTAAAGTAACAGAAAAACGTGTAAGGGGTATGAAAGCTAAGTTATAGACACAAGGGAAAAATGCATAAAGATCTAGAAGAATTGTACAATAAATTCTTTCACTGGAGACAAATAGCCCAAATAAGAGGAAGAATGTGAACTAAATGGACAGTACACAGTCCTGTACTCTTCTGTAGCTTGCTGCTTTCAGCTGTGTTAGTGTATTTTGAATTCATCTGCCACTACTTGGTGGCACAAAGCATTAATATGAGGGGAATGTTATATATTTCCCTGTTTACTCATAGCATATAAGCTACTTTGTGTTACAGAAATAAGCACTGTATGGACTGCAACCGACAGCCTTAAAACTTAGTAGTAAAGAGGAGAAAAAAAAAGTATGCCCATGCCAGATTTCCAGTTAGTAGTAAATGCTTAGATATTGTTTCCATTAAGAAAAAAATGAAGAATAATTAAGTATGAATATGAAGAAGATAATGAATGTGGTTTTATTTACATTGAGTTTGAGGTATCTTAGAAACATCCTTATTTAGACAGTATCCAGTAAACAGATCTACAGACTAGAGCAAAAGAGAATGATGTATGCTAAAAATATGAATCATCAGTACATGGAGACAGATGAAACTTTGAGAAAAAACAAGAAATTCATATATTCACTCAATTCATTCACTTGACACACATACTTATTGAATTCCTATAATGTGTAGGGTCCAAAACTGGCAGCGGGGTATATAAGAGCAGTTAAATTAGCCTAAATTTGGCCTGAGGATGCTTCCACACTTGAGTCCTTATATAACTGCAGCCTGGGTCAGTAAAACTAACTGAAAACCTAACTTAAAAGTATACAGACAGGTCGGGCGCGGTGGCTCACGCCTGTAATGCTAGCAATCTGGGAGGCCAAGGAGGGAGGATCATTTGAGCTCAGGAGTTCAAGACCAGCCTGAGCAAGAGCGAGACCCCATCTCTACTAAAAATAGAAAGAAATTGGCTGGACAACTAAAAATATATAGAAAAAATTAGCCAGGCATGGGAGCGCATGCCTGTAGTCCCAGCTACTTGGGAGGCTGAGGCAGTAGGATCGCTTTAGCCCAGGAGTTTGAGGTTGCTGTGAGCTAGGTTGACGCCACAGCACTCTAGACTCTACCCCTGGCAGCAACAGAGTAAGAGTCTGTCTCAAAAAAAAAAAAAAAAAGAGTATACAGTCCCCAACTTACCAGGTTCAACTTAAAATTTTTTGACTTTACAATGGTACCTATACAATCATTCTGTTTTTTGCTTTCAGCACAGTATACAATAAATTACATGAGATATTCAACACTTTATTATAAAATAGGCTTTGTGTTAGATGATTTTTTCCCCACTGTAGGCTAATGTTGAGTGTTCTGAGCACTTTTAAGGTAGGCTAGGCTAAGCTATGATGTTTGGTAGGTTAGGTGTATTAAATGCATTTTCAACTTACAATGGATTTATTGGGACATATTTAGGTCATTAAACAGAAAATGTCTGATTTCGAAGCAAAAGTGTAGTTTATTATATCTCAAACAAGAAGCAGTACAATTAATCAAAGAATGAGCCTAACTACTGACACAGTTTTGCCACCTTAACCGTAGCTTGTTTATGCCAGCAGCAAAGAAACCTACAGAGTGACTATCAATGAAATCTCAAAAGATGTTTTCCACAGCTTGTTGAGAATTGAGTATTTTCCTTGCTAGAAGTGGTCCAAAGCCTGGAAGAAGTGGTAGTCAGTTGGTGCAAGGTCTAGTGAATACAGTGGATGACAGAAAGTTTCCAAGTTCAGCCTCTGCAGTTTGAGCGGCATTGTTTGTGCAACATGTGGTAGAACCGTTGTCTTGCAAGAGGATTGGCCTGTCTCTATTGACCAATCTCGGCTGCTTAATCTCAAGCATCCTCATCATTTTGTCCAACTGGCTGCAGCAGACATCTGCTGTAATCAACTGACTAGGTTTCATGAAGCTGCAGTGGATAATACCAACACTAGATCACCAAACAGACACCATTAGCTTTTTCTGATGAATATTCAGTTTTGGATTGTGTTTTGGTACTTCATCTTTATCCAACCATTGTGCAGAAGGCTTGTGATTGTCAAAAAGAATTCATTTTCATCACACATAACATTACGGTGTAGAAATGGTTCACCCTTATGTTGTAACAGCAAAGAAAGGCAAGCTTCGAAACAATTTCTCTTGTGACATTTGTTTAATTCATGTGGAAACCATCTATCCAGCTTCTTTACCTTGCCCATTTGTTTCAAATGGTCCAATATTGTTGGAATAGTAACGTCAAACCTTGCTGTTAATTCACACGTAGGTTGAAATGGATTCACTTCCACTACAGCTTTCAGCTCATCATTATCCACCTTGGTCTCAGGTCGCCCACATGGCTCATTTTCAAGATTAAAATCACCAGAACGTAAGTTCTCAAACCATTCACATACTGTGCATTCATTAGCCACATCCTTCCCAAACACTTTGTTGATATTTCCAGCTGTCTGCATTGCATTGGCTCCACCACAGAACTCATATTCAAAAATAACACAAATTTTTTACTTATTCATGGTTTCACAAAAATTGCTCTAAACAAAAAAACATTTGAAAGATAATCACAAGCCAAATCACATGTCTGAAAGACTGAGGATATACCTTCACAGTAAAAATAAAATAAGACGTGTCAAAGTGAAATGTCAGGGATATCAACTGTCAAACTTAGTATTTAAGGAAATCGGACATTTCATACTTAATAAAACCATCCTTAAGTCGAAGAGCACCTGTACTTTTGTGGCAAGCTGCTGAGTCCTAGCTGATTACAGCAGCTGAGCTTCAGTCAATCACAAGTAGCCAACTGATTCAAATAAGATAAATGGTGAGCTGTAAGCAATTAAACTGAATACACCTCACTTCTATCTCTACACTTCACTTCGGTTTTCTATTTATTAATATAAATACTGCTTGACCACATGGTTGGCTGGAGTTCTTAGACCTGTTCTCATTCTGAGAACTGCTTGATTCATGAACTTTTTGGGTTTTTTGGGTTGGTTTGTTTTGCTCAGTTAACTCTGCTAAATTTAACTTGTATGAAGTTTTTCCTTTGAACAGAACGAAGAACTAGACAGACAAGATGTCCACTCTCACAGAGTTCACAATAAATCATGGGGAGACAGAAAGCAACCAAACGCCTACAGCAGAACTAATCAACTATATGCTGCAAAGGAGATATAAAAGGTACTCAAAGGGTATATATAACATAGAACATGAACGGACCTGCTGTGGAAGTGGGAAGCCACTGAATTGAGGGACTTCTGAGGCATTCCAAACACAACATACACAAAAGCTCTGATAGTGGAATAAAGAGATGGAGGAATAAACATGGATAAATGACCCAGGCCAAGTGGCTAAAGAAAACAAGCACGAACACGGTGGAAGAGGTAGAAGCAAGCAGAGGTAGAACCTATGGAATCTAAGGGCTATCTTAAGGATTTAGTTTTTATAATATTTGGGATTTTAAATGGGAAAGTGATATAATCATATTTTAAGGGGGCCTTGGACCAAACCCAGATGAGAGGCTAGCAACAAAGACTAGAAACGGTCAGAGAAAAAGAGCAACTTGTAGAAAGGTCACAGAAGCAAAAAGAGCAGAGAATTTCAAGAGTTCCCAACAAGGTCCAACATTACAAAGAAATCAAATAAAAAGAATGAAGAACCAAATGCACTTAATGAGTGCCTACTGGATTTTCAGACACTCTACAGTAGGCCCTAGGTATCCACTGGGGATTGATTCCAGGACTCCCCTCGGATACCAAAATCCACAGATATTCAAGTACTTTATATCAAATGGCATAATATTTGCATATAACCTATGTATATCCTCTCATATACTTTATATCATCCCTAGGTTACTTATAATACCTAATACAATGTAAATGCTATGTAAATAGTTATTACATTGTATTATTAATTTGTATTATTTTTACGGTTGTATTGTTATTTTTTATTGTTTACTTTCCAAATATTTTTAATCCATGGATACAGAACTTGTGGATACGAAAGGCATGAATATCGTCAGCACAATCTGAGATGTTATTCCCATTTTACATAGGCACTGTACTAAATAAGGTCTAGAGAGCTTATGATACTTATTCCAGGTCACATTACTAATAGGTGGCATAGCCAGAATCTAAATTCAGATTTTCCCAACTCCAAAGCTCATGCTGGTAACTAGAAGATTACTGCCAATATAATTTCCATTGAGATGCAGATGCATCATCATTCTAGACCAGCACTACCAAAAAGAAATTTCTGCAATGATGGAAATGTTCTTTATCTGTGCTAACACAGTAACCACTAGCCACATGTAGCTACTGAAC
>NW_012147986.1:4780249-4795336 GCF_000956105.1 Propithecus coquereli | reverse complement strand
TTCTTTTATTCTTTTAATTTCATACAATACTTCAAAACATTTAAAAGCTTGTTTAGATATTTTAACTGCATTTTTAGTTTACCTGCTTTAAAGCATCTGATTTTCATATTTGTAGTTTATACTGTTCATGCAAGTAAACTGCACTAATAGGATTATTACCAAAAATAGAATGAGTTGCTAATATTCTAATATGCTTAAAAAGTTTGTCTTTGCTTTTTTTATGTTACCAGTATAACACAATTACCAAAAACTGAAAAGAGGTTGCACACAAAGTACTGGTTCTTGCCTGATTAAACAAATTGTTTATATTTACATTCCTGGCCCTACAAAACAACATTTTCCCAGCATGTGAGTATATCCCAGAGTTTAAGCTTCTCTGATGCTGCACCAATTTTAATTAACTTTAATTCACAGTTAAACAGCCACATGTAGCTGGTGTCTACTGAATTAGACATCACAGAACTGTAGTGGACTGAAAAACAAGAAAATGCTGTCCCATAAGGTAACCTAGCTACATGTAGCCATGGAGTACTTGAAATGTGGCTAGTGAAACCGAGGAACTGATTAATTAACTTTAATTAAAATTTAAACAGCCACATGTAGCTGGTGTCTACTGAATTAGACATCACAGAACTGTAGTGGACTGAAAAACAAGAAAATGAGCAAACAGAAAACAGTCAAGAAGTAAGATGGTAAAGGTAGCATGACCACCAGCCAGGAAGACAAAGCTGACATATTCCTGGGTTCATAAATTCTCTCTTTGCTTGAGAAAGATTATATGTTAGTGTAATTCACAATATACTCTTTGTTAGGAACACAGTTGTGCCATGATTGTACATAAAATCACAGATTTCTCTTATAACCCATTATCACTTGTTTTTCTTGAGATTCCAATTTTTACTAAAGACTGCCTTACAAGCAAATAACACTAGAGGATGCCAACTTATTGCATGCCTAAACAGGAGTTTGCTTATGGCATTACACTCAGGAGGATATAAAAGACAACTATCCCTGAAACTAGACAGATTAAAAATAAATAAAAATGCTAACAGACAGGTCTAATAAGGGCCAATGTTAAAAGTTTGATCCTTTTTGTAGGCTGCTATCCTTCATCTTATCATACCTAGGTTTTAAAATGCATACCTAACTCTAACACAAATAAAAATAAATACTCTGTATTGTTTACAAAAGAGATTTGGCCAAAACATACTAAATTTAATAACAGTGCCAGAAAAACAAGTCAGTGTGATATCTCCTCTATACTACAGACATGTTTTTGGGGATACTGACAGGGCTACCAATGTGGCCCTCCTTATGATACTACGAAAGGACCAATTTAAAAAATAAATCAAAACTCTCTAAGGAAAGAGATTATGGGAATCTATGACTTACTGAATTATTAGTGCTAAATTTTAAAGGATTTTCCACTGAAATCCTCAAATGTTTTAAATATTGTTAAAGTACACGACTATAAAAAAAAACAAAAACCCAAAAACATATTTATCAAATTTCACTTATTAAAATTGCATTCTTGCACCACACCTATACATTACCCATAATTATACTGTCAACTCATAAACATGAAGGAAATAATGGAAGTGTAAGAAGAAAATTCAGAAAGGGAAGAATGGATGAGGGCTACCGTAGAAAAGGCTTATTTTGCAAAGGTAAAATAAGGAAGAAATTTAATCCAGCAAGCTTGAGTTAAAATAAAGGCTTTATCCAAAAGATGTGGAGATAGTTTTCTCTTTTAATTCAAGAATTTGTTATCCACGTACTGTGGTTAATGCTTAATAAGTACAAAAAAGAGTCCTAATGTTATTTTCCCTGAGTGATTTCGTAAGAACACTACCATAGTTCACACCCTTGTTAAAGTACCAACCTCTATCATTAGAAAATTGTTACCTGATTAGAATAAGGAATTGTTTTTGACTCAATGTTTACATTTAAAATACAGCTGAAAACCTTGGAATAAAACTGATTGTAACGAGTAAACTGGAGCATGATATCATTAAAATCCCTTTGTAATCTTTTTAATAAAAACTGAGTTTAAAAAAAAAAAACCCATATGCTGGCAAAGACAAAAAAGGGGAGAAAACCCCACACAAAAAATTCTCTCTTATGAGAATATACAAGAAATTTTAATAATGAGGGAGGGGTTGCCAGGGAAGACTCTTACTTTCCACTTTATACTTTTCAATATCATTTGAATTTTTAAGTAAATGTATGGAACTTTTTAAAAATTTTAAGAATACGGCTCTACAACTACATGTTCCCCCTACATAAAACCCAAACTCAGAAAATGGCTCCTTTCAGCCCCACGTAACTTGATCAAAAGAACAAATAAATCTGCATTAAGCTCTTCTCCTGTTAGAATCCATTTCCTACGTCAGTAATTCATTGTTGCCCTTTCCTAGGTCCTGCCTACTATTTAGCCATTCCCTGAAATCGGACCGAATCCTCTTCCACAGCCCTCACCCTCAAACCCATCCCGTTTGCCTCAGCCTCAATCTCAATCCCAGCAAATGATCTTTCCTCAAGTCATCCTGAGATACTACATGACTTAGACCACCGGGTATGAACTCCATCATTAGAACACATCTGTTGCCATGGCCTACTCTCCTGTGATACTTTTTTCTCTTTTGATGTCCCCCTTTTCCTTTCATCCTCTTCTGTCTACCTCTTCTAGGGCTTCATCCATTAATCATTCTCTTTGTTACAGCTCCCTCTCCTGGCTTTTCTTTTCTAATTCTTAAGAATATTCACATCTTCCCCTATCCCAAAAAGAACTTACTCCACCTGTAAACCATTGAAGTTAAATATCCTTTGTTCTTTCTTTCATAAATGTCTCAAAAAAGGAATTGATACTTATTGCCTCCAATGCCTTATCAACATCTATTCCTTTATTCCACTTATTCATTCACATATTCCTTCTTCAAACAGTACTTAATATCTATTACTTCCCAAGTATCTGGAATATAACAATGAAAAGATAAAGATAAGGTCTCTGCATTCACAGAGTTTACATTCTCTTAAAATCTTATTTCTTTCACTCAGGACATAACTGAAGTTAGTCTTAGAGATTATCAAGATTCTTCTAATGGCCAATTCTATCAGTATCTTCTTAATCATCATCCTTATAACCCTCCCTTTAGCTATTATCTTGACTCAAACATTGTAACTCCATTTCTTTCACAAGTACGTTGTCAAGTTTGTTAAACAGAAACTTATAGTGGAATTCTCAAGCTCATCAAACTCACTGTCTCAAACCAAACTTGCCTTCTTCTTACACTTCTTTTAACCAGCAACTCAGTCCTACTTTCCTGCTTTTATTAATAATGTAGAGCTCTCTTTGTATCCAATCACCAGGTTGGGTCATCCTTTATGATTCTGTTTCCTCAGAAAGTTTTTAACTCTTTTCAGCTCTATATTTAAAATGTCTCCTTATCTATTTGCTTTCAAATTCTTATAACTTCTTATCTGTAACACCACAAAGCAGTACTCCTACCTACAATTTCCACCCCTTCCAAATCACCCAGCATCTCATTTCCAGATTAATCAATGGTTTCCTAATGGGACCAAACTGAAATCAAGCAGTTAAGGTCATTTACAACTTAACATGACTTCCTTTCCAGCCTAAACTCTTATACAGCCTACATTAATAGTTTTCATCTTTATCTCCTTCCCTTTCTTGATAAAGGATGAGAAAAAGCCCTCCTCTTGTCTAAGGAGAGTCATATCCCTTCCCATCTCCTTGGGGACATCAAATTGTCAATAATCCCATCTTTTCCCTTTGAAAAGATTCAAAAGACAACCTTCTCCCTCTTTCTTGGCTCATTCTTTTGACCCCAATATAAATCCTTCCTCAAATCTAAATTTTCCGGCTTCCATTCTCTCTCCTACTCAAGGCTTTAAAGAGCAGTCTAAACTCAATGACTGGCCATATTTATTACTCAGCTCACTACATCCTGGCTTTCTTTGCCACCATTAAAACAACCTACTATTGCCCAAGTCACCAAAACTCTCCTGATCCCTCCAAAAGACACTTTTAAGTTCTCTTTCCTGATCTCTGCAGTATCTCTTCACAGCTGACTCTTTCCTCCTTAAAATTCCCTGCAATCTGACATCACAGTGCTAATTTTCCAATTATCTCTCTGGCTATTCACTCTCAGATGAACTTCACAGGCTCCTCATCCTCTCTACCTGCCTCTTACATGCAGTATTCTTTAGAATTCGCCCTCTTCACTTCTCATTTTATATTCTGTCTATATAGGACTTCATCCAGTTTCATGGCTTCAACCACTGCCTAATACAAATACAACATTCAAATCTTTAATTCAAGCCCCAATCTTGCTTCTGAGCTCCTGATATATGTAACCAATTATCTCTTAGCCATAACTACCCAGAGATGACCTATGACTACTTCAAATTCAACATGTCCGAAATAGAAATCCTCATCATTCCCCCAAATCTCCTTCTCCTACATCTCCTAGGACAATGTGCATTTCTAATAAGATCCCAGATGATGCTGATGCTGCAAGTCCAGGATCCACATTTTGAGAATCACTGCTCAAACACATGTGCCTCTTCCTACCTCCAGGCTATCAAGTTCCTTCTGCTATCTCCTATGCCATGATTATCTATGCAGCAGGCATTATTAATATTTCACAGCACTCTAGCCTAATAAACTTGGAATCTTGCAACACAGCATTCCAAACATTAATTACTAAATGATAATAGAAGACTAGAGATGAAACAGTGGTCATCCCAGCAAAGTGGAAGTTTCTTGAGGACAGGGATAGTATTTATGTATCCCTAGAACCTAACCTTACCCAAGGTACTCAATAAATATTTGCTGAGTGCACAGCACTATCATCTATCCAGTCACCAAAATCAGAAACCAACGCAGGATTTACCACTCCTTTTCTCCCCCATTATCCGATAGTCACCAAGTCCTTTCTTCTATCTCCTAACTGTATCTCATCTCTGGTCCCTCCTATCCATCAACACTGTTACAGTATTCTTTCAGGTCCTTATTTCTCACATGAATTATTATAATTATTTCTTAATGGCTCCCCATGTCTAGATTCATCTATTCTATTATCCACATAGCCATCAGATCAATCACTTTAAAGAACTGTATGAGACAATGTCATTCTACTGCTTAAAAATAATAGCTTCCCACTGCTTTTAGGGAAAAAAAAAAAAAATTAACTCCTTCATGATATGCAAGTCCCTCTACGATCTAGCTTAATCTACCTGACACACTCTCCCTTCCACCCTATCCGCTTCTCCCCAGCCATACTAAACTAACACTTTAGTTCCCTGAATGGCTTATATAGCTAACGCCTCTATGACTCTGAACATAAGAACTCTATCTGGAGTGCCCTTTCCCATTGGCTAAATATTCATCCTTTTAAGACTCAGCACCATCTCTTCTAGGAAGCTTTCTGAGTGACATTCATCCCCAGTTTGGACTAAGTCTCTTCGCTGCCAAGTACTCTTACAGTACCCCATGTTTAGTCTGTTAAGAGCACATATCACACTGCACAATCATTGTCTTGTTTATCCCACTTGATTAAGTTCCTTGCAGATAACAACAATGTCTTATGTTTGTATAGTTAATGCTAGGTATATTAACAGACACTAGATTAAAATTTAAATAAATACATTCCTTGCTATTCTCTAAACAGTGGCTTTCAAAACTTAGCATACATTACAATCACCTGGAAGACCTATAAAACCTGGACTGTTTGGCTCATCTCCAGAGTTTTAGAGTCAGTTGTTCCAGGGTGGAGCCTTACAAGTTTCCAGATGCTGCCAATGCTGCTGGTCCAGGAACCACATTTTGAGAATCAGTGCTCCAAAAATACATTGTCCCTTCCTACCTGCAGGATTTAAAGTGTCTTCCAGATGCTTCCAATTCTGCCTACTTCAATTCTATGAATCTTTTTAGATCCATCTCGTCACCTTCTTCATAAAACTTTCCCTAAATCTAGATGAAAATGATCTTGCTCTTTTCTCAACTGCTTTCAGGCTTTGTGTGTGTTACTCACAGGATATTCATCATATGCTAACTTATTTCAGTTACTGGCATTTTTCTTACATTCTCTACTTAAATAATGGTAGGAAACCTGTCTTAATCATTTTAATATCATCCTTAACAGAGAGCATCGTAATTCCATGAACAGCAGATAAAATCTACAAGTATTTATTTGGTATGAATGAATCCCCATTGCTTGCCCCAGACTCTGGGGTCCATGGTTTGTCTGACTTGTTCAATCCTCCTGGCACAAGCTGACTTCCTCATACTGTCTCACTTCCTATGACATATGCCTGATCCTTCCATACTTGCCTGTCCCTCTTGTTGCTGACTGACTCTTAGTCAGCTTCTTCAGCTTGTATCCTGAGCCATATTAATTTTCTCATCCACTATGGAACATAACAAGTGGAGAAATTTTCCCTTCACGACAGATGTGAATTTTAATTCTGCTGGCCATAAGACAGGTTCCCCACTTTTATCTTTAAAAAAAAAAAAAAAGACTTGTCACAGAATCTGAACTAGAATATGTTGTGTACAACTCTAAGTGCAGTTGTCACAGACAGTATTAAATTTAAGTTGTAGTTACAGATCGTGGAGATGAAGACATAAAAAGGTCCTTTATAAAATTTAAGGCTGCCTTAAGAAACAAAACCTAAAACAGGTAATTACCTTTACACTGTATTCATATAAGCAACCAGAACAAAATCCATATTATCTATTCTAACAAAAACAGATACAAAAAAATCTGGTTCAAGAAAATTCCCAGGAGCTCAGTGCTCAGTACTCACAGATTTTTGTATACATATACACAATCTTCACTCCCCCTCAATACTAAAGTTTAAAACTCAAACTGGGTGAAGGGAGAGAAAGACTAACTCTCAGGAAAAAAAAAATAAGCTACTTTTAAGGCAGCAACTAAAATTAATACCTGTCAGCAAAGATCCTTGAGAGATTCAATTAAATCTTGTAAGCCTTTTTACTTTCTCTATACTTGAATTAACCAGTGATAATTCATGAATTAACACTGTAACATCTGTTGACAAAAATGTAGACATGTTCATGATACTTAGTAAGAGAGATTTTCAAAGGGTGTTAGAATTTTCAGAACTGTAAGTTCAATTAACTGGAAAAATCAACCAAATCACTCCAAAGCCCAATTTGAGTTAATCAATACCTCATATGGCAAAGTTAAGTTATAGGTACTTGATACTTTGGAACCAGTGCTATATTAAATAGACCAAAATAACCCTAAAGTTGAAAAGCCACTGTCACCATGAATTATGTAAGTCCTAAAATGGTAATTGGGAGAATGAAAAAGAGAAGAGCCAAGAGTGAATTAGAAAATAAATACTGAAAAGGAAGCTGGAAAGAAGAGGAAAACAATGACCTGGCAGAAAATGATACCATATGGTACATCTTAAAATATTTTAAAAGATAAGGAACTATTGAGTAACAGGAAGATAAATAAGATCTAAAGGATGATTTCCCAAATTCAGTCTGATTTTTTTTAAAGAGGGGTGCACCACAAGGAGGGAAAAACTGCTTGGAAATCAGATCACTTTGCTATATAATAAACAAAAAAAAGCTAGATCACTGTTCCTCAAAATGCATAGCTTATAAATATAAGTAAAAATATTCTCTGCAATGAACAAAGATCTTCAAGATCCTGACCTTCAAACAATATGCATAAGGAAGTTCTATTAAAGCACTAAAGTGCAATTCCTAACTTCAAAATAATATGCCAGTAAAAAGACTGTTTTACCAATGGCTCGGATCTTCCTAAATTGTTTTCTGTACTAGTCTGGAAAAGCGTTAAGTTTTGTGACTTTGGGGACTAAAGTTGTCTTCTGAGCTCTCTCTCAAGTTGGCAAGGGAAAACGTCTTCTACACATTAAAATTACGAATCATTTATTAAGTCTGCTCTTAATCTTGGTTTTAAGTACACCAAAAAGCACACTTTTTCATTTGCCCTATATTTTAAATAAAGGCTGACTTGAATATTCTAATTTCACTCTCTTCCCTCACAATCACCACCAAATTGATTTCAAATGACAATCAAAAGAATTTCTCTCTTCACTACTCCACCACATATTTTGAAATACTTAAATTCTACATACAAGATGAATTATCACACAATTAAAAGGTGCAAGAAATTACCCAACGTCAAACAACCAGTCTAAAAATCTGACAACTGTTCAAAGACTTTTTCAAGAAAGCCTAACAACCGAATCACATGTTGGAATATCTGATATATAAGGAATGACACTGCGAACTTTTTCCACTATGTATACAATTCTTGATTACAAAGAGGAAAAACTACGAGGGCTACCGGGAGCGAGAGGACCGGTAAGGTAACAGGCTAAAAGGGCGTCGTTGATTTCTTGGCTACAGTGACACAGGCGGGAGACACACCCCTAGCGTCGGTCTGAAACACTACAGCAGAGAATTCTACCTAGGGATTAATGTGAGGGTAAGGAAAGACAAATTTAAATCGCCATGATTCAAAAACAACCACCCCAAGAGAGACAGACACGAAGGCAACAAAGAAAATGAAAAACCCTTAGTAGTAAGGAAGCATTAAAAAACAAGTACCGCCAATCTCCCAAAACCAAGCCAGCCTATGTTTTAATGAATATACACCTTGGACCTTTCTGGTTCGCCGGTGCAGAGAGAAAAGCAGCAGCGAAAGGAACCCCGTAAGACTGCAAACGGCAGCGAAATGAAAGCTAACGGGAGAGGGGGAAGTAAGTGGCAGGATTCCTGCCAGGATTCACTGCTTGAAAACCTGGATTGAGTGGGAGAAAGAGCAGCTCTGCAGAGAAAGTGGGTCTTATATAAAGCGCCACTGGCCACATATTATTATTTCCATAGGGCTTCAGAATATCCTCGAACTTAAAAAAGAGAGTGAGTGTGGGGTGCACAGAGGTTCCACGTGGAAGAGGGTCAAGAGAGAAGTGAAGAGGGGCGACAAGGGAGCAGTGCCAAGCTGGCGGGGGAGGGGGGACCGACAGGGGGTCGGGGCAGGGCGGAATCCTGGCGGCCGTGGCGGGGGCGCCCCGTGGGCCGGCGCGGGAGCTCCGCCGCCGCAGCGTCTGCGAGACGCCGTCCTGTCAAGCAGCCGGCCCACCGCCCCCGCCGGCCGCCAACGCACCCGGGCCGCTGCGGGCTTGCCCGCACCCGCCGTGGCACCGGTCCGGCCCGGGTCTCTCGAATTTTCCACTGGAGGGAGCCGGCCGGGGGCTTCGGGACTCGCCCCCGCACCCGACCCCGTCGGCGGCGGGCGGGGGAGGGATGGTGCATTGGGGAAGCCAGGGTCTCACCATTTTGCTCGGTGGGTCGGAGGCTCGCTTGCGTGGAGAAGTGTCGGCGCTCAGACGGGCTCCAGCAGGAAGCGGCGGCGGACCAGCTGTGGCCCTCGGGTCGCCCGCGGGGAGGGGGCGCTGGGTGGGGGAGGGGAGGCGGTGCCGCGGGGCCCGCGCCGGCCGGGTGACTGGGCACGCGAGGGAGCGGGCAGAGCGGGGGGAAAGAAATTAAGGTCGAGATTCGGAGACCGAGAGCGCGGGAGGAGAGACGGCGAGGAGGAGAGAAGGCAGAGAGGAGGGCGAGAGGGGCGAAGAGGGCCAGGCGGCTCGGGGGCTGCAGCCTCGCGCTCGCGCCGGAGCCGTGACGGACTCACTGCAGTGGCTCGCGCTGACCCGCAACCTCAAGGCACGAAAAAGGGGGAGGGCGGGAGAGGGAGGGGAGTACCGAGCGCAGCAGCGCGCGGGGCGGAGGGCGGAGGGCGGGGGCGCGCGCGGGCCGGCGACGGGGGCGGGGCTTTCGCGAGCGCCGCACATCCGGGAACCCGCGCGCCCGGCTCGGCGGCGGCCGCTGCGGCGCTTTGGCGAGCTCTGGTTGGGGAGCACGGCGCGCGCGGACCACGTTCGCCCCTCCGCCGGCCGCCCCTTGCGTGCGGTGCGGGGGGAGCCGGGGGCGGGGGCGCGGACGTCGGTGACGTCGCGTGGCGGAGCCCTTCCTGTCATGTGGCTGGAGGCGGGTGGGGAGGAAAGCAGGGCGGGGAGGGGAAGAAGGAAGTGCGAGTGTTCCCCGAGAGGGAGGAAGCCAGAGGGGTGCGCGAGCAGCGAGAAAAAGGGGACTTGGGCCCTGGAGTGGAAGCCTCGTGAGAGACAGAGTAGTTGGGTGGTCTTAGGGTGTCAGAACCACCCAGACGACGCACCACAAAAAGGGAAAATCTAAGTCCGGGGGCTAGGGGGAATCAAAGATGTCTTTGTATCTGCGCACCGACTCGGACCCACTGCAGGATTACACGGCGCATCAGGACTGTTGTCGCCCAGGTGCAGCACCCGCAGGCCCCCACTGTCGTGCGAATTGGCAGAGTCAGGAGCCAGATTGTAAAGACAGGGAGGAGAGCAAAGCTGGTTGCAGCTTGAGGCGTGGGGAGAACCTGGACAAACAAGTAGCAGGGCTGCTTTCCACTCTCCCAGAGACCTTCCCACCCAGCTCTGCATTGTAGATAAACCCTCCAGTCTGCGTTTGGCGGGGTGCAGCAGTGTTTGTTTATGAAAAATACCCGAAGATAAATTGCCTACTTGTCCTTTTTATATGGGTAGCTATATCCACTCTGGTGGCAATTACCGTCCCAGAAAATTCAGACTACAATAGGAAATGAAGTCCAGAAAAGCCAAAGGAGAAAAATTGCGTTCAAGAGAAGAAATAAAGCTGGCAGGAGAGGTGGGATGAGGATAACAAAGAACACATTTTGCGACTAATGTAACGAGTCATTCTTTCAGAAGTCTTGATGAGCGCGCGCGTGAGAGAGGGAGGGAGGATGTTTTCTGAATGATCAGAAACTCCTTACTGATAAATCCTTTGAGTAGTTTTTATAAAAAGCCAGTGTTTTTAAAGGCAGCCTGTTAATGCTGCTTACATGAGAACTTTGTTCTTTTTCTGTGCTAATTATTTTGACATGATAAGCATGCATCTTTTCTAATAAGGCCAGGGCTCAGTGATGTGCCTCGGGGGTGGGGTCCCTCCCCCGACACTCTGTCTCTCTCTCTCTCTCTCTCTCTCACACACACACACACACACAAAAGAGCTGCTTTGGCTCTGTGCCAGGATGCATTAGGAAAAGAAACAATGAATGTATCAAGGAAAGGCCAAGAAGTTACACTATTTCTTCCACCACTTGATCTGAGTTTCTTTACTTAGATTTGTTGCTATTTGATATTAATGTTACAGAACAGGTAAAGAAAAGTCCCTAACCTAAATGTGCTTAATGTTTTCTAAGTCTATTACTTTAAATTAGTTTTTTATCATAAAAGTAAGACATACTCATTTTTTAAATATTTTTAGAAATAGGGTCTCACCATGTTGCCCAGGCTGGCTTCAAACTCCTGCTGCCTCAGCCTCCCGAGTAGCTAGGACTACAGGCGTGTGCCACCATGCCTAATTTTTAATACGTTTTTGCAGAGACAGAGTCTTGCTATGTTGCCCTAGCTGCTCTTGAATTCCTGGCCTCAAGGGATCTTACTGCCTCAGCCTTCCAAAGTGCTAGGATTACAGGCGTGAGCTACTATGCCTGGTCCTCTTTTTTTTGAAAAAAGTACTATATAAAAAATCCATCCTCTCAACTCCACTTCTCGGAGATAATCACAGTAACTGCATTTATATGTGTCCCTTGGACCTTTTCAGTGAAAATCAAATTACCGTTTTGACAAAGGATTACATACATACTTACATACTAAGAAGGAATTTGAGCTATATGGAATACAGTAGATTTCAAGTAACCTATAATTTAGTTATGTTGGAGGCAATTTGGAGTATTCTGAATCCAGTGAGAGAAGTAAATCCAACAGGCACCTTTAATACCCTGCCTTTTTCCCCCAAGGCCAAAAAAAAAAAAAAATGCTATGTAGCCATTCTTTTTGTTTCTTTTCATTAAGGTTTGGTATGTGAAGCTTAATATGAGAGGGAACAGGTACCAAATAGTCCTGCTAAAAGCATATGTATTTTTAAATATGCATGTACCAACTTGTCCTGCTAAAAGCATATGTGTTTTTAACTAGATAAGTGAAGAGGCCATGGACATATATTTGTGGCTTATTTTTCCTAGAAAACTTAGCAACCAAAAGATGATTATCAGAAAGTATTATGTCTGATAAGTTGAAGAGAGAGACACTTAAGACAGTGATACCAGTTACAAGAATGGTAACAGAGAGACCTGCGGAGGTGAGGGGTACCAGTGGTAGAGGAGAGGAAGGGTGAATATGAAAGACATGAAGCAAAAATGAACTGACTGTGCAACTTAGTGGATGTGGGGAACAAAGGAGAGGGAAAAATAAAAGATGACCAGTTTTAGCTTGGATGACAGAAAATAGTGATACTGTTAAGAAAAATAAAGAAGTAAGGAGAAGTTTGGTTATTAAGTGAGAAGAGATGACTTTAGATTTAAAGATGCACAGTTTGAGTTGCTGATGAACTATCCCAGTGGAAGCCCCAAAGTAGAAACTGGGGTTAGAAAGGAATAGAGATGTGGAAATCAACTTTAAAAGGGAGTTTAAAACTAAAATCTTCAACTTTTCCCTTTTTTAGTGATAGAAGAAAAAACCCAGCTATAGTAACAGGGCTGCTAGGTGGAAAGAAAATGAAAGGAAAAGAAAGTTTTAAGAAAGAGTAAAGTTTACAGTCATATTTGACCATAGGCAGCCTCAGGCTTCAGTGTCTCTACAATTATCTTTAAAAAGTTAAAAATGTCACAGGGTATTACATCATTTGGACACCTTCAAGATCATAGTGATATCCAGAAAGCTAGCTGCCCTATTCTTAAAGGACTGATCACCGTCCTTTACTTATATATAATATTTAAGGATTGCAAAAAAACCCCAAATTACTATTCCTGCAGTTATTTAAGGTATTCTAGTACAATATTACTCCCAAAATATCCACTTTTGTTCACAATTGTATTTATTAATGTCAACTAGAAACCAAGTTTGATTTTGATACTCTTCTCATGCATAGGAAGAAAATGCCAATTAAAACCTTGAAAGTAATGTCCGTTTCTTTTTAGTACACATTTGTTGTTAACACAGATTTAGAGGAAACATCGACTTCTCCTCCTAGATAAAATGTATGCCCAATTTGAGAATCTCAGATTTAAAAATATATTGTACCTTTTTGCCACATAGTTTTACACCACAAAATTCTCTCTTTAGTAGGCACTGAGGTTGCATGGGTAATAGGTTACCTTTGTTCCTGGAATCCTTTTTTGTAGTTAGGAGAAAGCAAGAATGCTAGCTAGCCCCCTGCTCCAGGAAATGGATGAGAAGGGTTCCCTGGCACCTGAGATGGCAGGGGAAGTGGGTCATTCCCTTCTTGCTAAGCAGCAGAGGTTTGTGCCAAGGATTCTAAATTCCATCTTGGAAACTCATTTCTCCGTAGAAACCATTTCACAAAGAGTTCTATAAACAATGACCTTCCTATAAAAGCCTACTTAAACTATAATGTAGCTGAAATTTTGCATATTTGCCATTAAAAACTCAATAGTAGAAAATAGTATTCTTAAAAATATTAACATTTATCTTAGTGAATTAATGGGTTTGGAAAGAATGTCACAAGTATTGGATGGATTTTTTTCTTTAATTTTAAGCGTAACTACTTTTATGATGGACTTTATGCAACTTTTCCAATTCCCACAAGAGAATTAATAACATTGAATTTGTTCAAAATAAAACAAAGTTCTAATGCTTACTTTTTAGATGAAACACAAATTAGGACAATTTTTAAATTAGGAAAGATTTCAAAAAATTATGCAATAAACTGGTTACATAAGTTGTTTCTATGTTATACGCTAGACCAAAAAGAAAAGAAAAAAGAAAGACTTCCCCAAATTTATTCCTAAACCTATTGCATCCACATCTAATTTCATGTGTTGGAAGAAAAACCCATACACTTTGTTAACACTCTTTACGTAATGAGCTTTATTCTTCTGTGCTAATTAATTTTCTGTATATGAGTACATTACAATTGGGTAATTATCTGTAATTATCTGCATAAAGATGACTGTTTGAAATCAATAGAGAAGTACGGAGATCAGAGAGCATAGAAATGGTAGAGCCAACCCAAAAGCAGAACTAAAGGTAACATCTACATTTGAGTGGAGGAAGGAAAAAGAAGTGATAGGAAAGGTGATAGACCATTTAGAAGGGCAGGAGACCCAGCAAGGATGCTGAAGGAGATTCGCTCAAGATCAAAGGTTGACCAACATTATCCAGTGCTGTTGAGTGGTCCAGCAGTGTGCTCAGAGAGGACCAAGAGAGATGGAGGTGTGCAGGCAGTTGGTTTACATCCATATATATCCATTGAATTGTTCTAGATTGTCTTGAAGTTGTTTCCCTAAATTAAAAGTCTCACTAATTTATTTGATCTCTTGCACATAAAAGTGAATACCAAGAAAATGCCTGGTTTTTTCAACTTTAATTGTATTTCTATTTTACTACTCTCCTACAGTAATTTATCTTATACCATTTACCTAACATAACAGAAAATATAATTTAAATGTAAAACAAAAATATTACAGCACTAGAGAAGACCTATCTGTCATACTTGTTGACTCATTAATACACTTCTCCACTCAAAAATATCTGCATGTATAGCCCCATACATGAGTCAGCATTCAAGACTAGAGTGAAACGCTAGTTCTAATCTCACCTCTGGGTCCAGTCCATTTCTATGTGAATTTTGAATAGTCATCTAGTTTAAGTCTGAGCTGCCTAATATGATGGCCAGTAGCTACTTTTAGCTGTTTGGATTTACGTTAATTAAAATTGGATAAAATCAAAATTTAGTTCTTCTGTCTTGTTAGTCACATTTCAAGTGCTTGGTAGCTGTATACCTGGTGGCCACCATATTGGACATTACAGAAAGTTCTATTGGACAGCATTCATGTATATCCTTTACCTCAAAATATTTTTCACCATCCACTAATGTTTATTATAAGGGTAAGCACATTTCAAATATAACAAGTTAATTGAAACTACCTTAAGTGC
>NW_012147986.1:4778832-4779327 GCF_000956105.1 Propithecus coquereli | reverse complement strand
AGCTCATGTACTGGGGATTAATTGGTTATGGATGGCCCTCCTCCTGAGACCCCAGTGACTTCTCTTGGGAATAAGGAGGCAATGCCACTGCAATGCCCTTACATTGTGGGCAAACTATAGCTGAAGTGTGCTTAGGATGGCACTTTTGTGGGGGGCGGGGGACAGTATGGAGACAGTAGGGGACACTGAAGCTATTTATGAGGCATTAGGAACCTGCCTTTGCCTGTCCTTTACTTCCATGGTTTCCACTAGAGGGAACTACGCTGAACATTGTACTATTATTTTTTAGCAAATCTATTCTCTCTTTTGCCCGACTCTGGACACAGGGTAATAGTTTGGTGATGTAAATGGAATAGTTCAATTCTAAAGTATCCTTGGGGGAAAAAACTGTTGGATCATTAACATGGTTATTATAAAAAATATTTTAAATACAGAAAAGTATAAAGAAAGGGAAAAACACCTATAATCACAAAACCATAATCATTGTTTATATTT
>NW_012147986.1:4773945-4776957 GCF_000956105.1 Propithecus coquereli | reverse complement strand
ATTTATAAATGTGTTATCAGACATACAAAATTTATAATACTGTATATAGAACTTGTTTCTGCATGAATGGCAAATTGCACTAGCACTAAAATTCTTAATGTCAGAGCTGGAAATTGCAGTGTAGATGCATTTTATGCATTTTATCAAAATTAGGAAGTTGACCACACTTCTAAGAAAATATTTTAAAAATTGTATATTTTTGAGTAAAAATGAAATGTTTGGAAATAAGTTTTCTTTAGTGAATTCTGTGTCTTCTGTGATTTTAAAGAGCATTTTCAAGTTCTCATAAAACCAGATAAGATCTCTTAACCATTCAAGTGACAAATTTGAAGGAAGAGAGATATTAACATATAAGCAGATTATCTATGCCCAAAAGCAATTGAGTTTTAGGGCCTATTTCACTTGAGGCACAAATTTTGTCAATGGTGATTCTGCTTAGTTTCAATTAGCTTTTCCCATTATATGTGAAATTGCTGCCCATTTTAGTTCCAAGATATTACTATAATCATTAATTATTCCAGCTGAGCAGAGAAGACTCTCTCTTTTACTATAAAAGTATTTACAATTATTTAATAGCAGGACCTATGTCTTTTCCCAGCATCAGCATCAGTAGCTTTATAAGCAAAGGTTGCCAAGAAAAAGAGAACATTGCAAAAAGCAAAGGGGAACAGTGAAGAGTGAAAGAGTAAGGAAACAGTAGAGCCTCCAGCTAACAATTGCATCCAGATCCTCCCAGAAACTCATGCTCCAGTTGTATCCTTTCTAGTTATCAACCCCCCTTTCTTGCCCCTACACTAATCTTAAGCCTCGAGCCTTGAAATTCTCAACCTACATCCCCTTCCAACCCACTCTCTGGGCTCCCTTCTTTCCTTGCTTCTTTTTATGGGATCCTATAAAGCACTGAAATTAGCAATTAGAGTGGATCCACCCAAGAGCCAATGGAATGGTTTTATTTGCAGAAAACAAGTTACAGAAAGTACCTTCAAATTGATTGTACTGTCTATGATTTTGAGTAAAACTTGGCTATGACTGAACAAAACCTGAATAAAATCTCCCGCTGTCATGGAGTTGAATAAATGGCAAAGTAAGAGTACTACCCACCGCAATATATTGTAATCTGCTATTTGTTACAAAACTATCTTGATGTTGTAGAAGAAAGAGCTTTTTCCTAACTAGGAAGTATTAAACCCCATGGTCCTTCTTTAAATGTGAGTATATTTCTTATTTTTATCTTTTCTAAGTGATGTCGTAATGCAAGAAACTCTTCTTAATAGTATATGATAAAGCACAAAATGAAACTTATTCGTAGTGGTATTTATTCTAAGTTAAACCCCAAAATGTACATATTCAAGGTCTAATTAGTAATGGATATTCTCAGTGTAGAGTAAAACCTCACTAATCTGGACACCAGAGACGTTGAATCATTTGCTTTTAGCAGATGCTTTGGGGAAAAGACTGATCTTTGGAGACCACGTACAAAAAAATGCTGGTGCTCAAAGGATATGTGTTTAAGAGTAAGGATTTATGGGATTGAGATCATGAGAGGAGTCTCAGAAGACTGAAATCAAGCAGCAGTAGAGATGAGCATGTTCTTAAGACAGAGCGACAGAGACATTAGCCAGAAAGGAGCTACAGGATGTTTAGATAGTGGTGAGTAGGAGGATTAGACACTGTGAACACTGAGTTTAAGAACTTTCAACCCCAACAGAGTGCTCAGGACCCAGAGGCATTGGTGTAGAAGGGTTGAGAGGTCTGAGTCTGGATGGTTAGCAGGGCATGAAGAATCATTACTCTGCAGCTAGAAGAGCATGGGAATGAATATTAATAGTTTATAAAAGGCATAGTTTTAAGCATTTTGAAACCTCTACCATATGCTGTTTTTAAGTCTTCTCAGTTAACTGAAAATCATTTTGTGATCCTGAGAAAAGAGAGATTAAGTGCTGGGGCTGGAAGATGAACTGAGGTCTGTGTGGCTCCAAAACCCAAGCTTTTCAACACTATGTTATACTGCTATTTGGTGCATAACTGTGACGTGCGTGTGTGTGTGCAGGTGCACATGAATTATCTTTTATACATTTCATTTTCTTTTTAAAATAAAATAGGATCATTCTGTTTTGTAATTGTTTCTCTCACCAGCTCTTGTATTCATGTAACACGTTAGGCTTTGCAGAGCTCTGGTAACAATGGTTGGAGGGACCCAAACTTAACCCTAAGAACCATATATAAATAAAAGCCAATTCCTTCCATAAAGAACAGTCCTAGAAGGTCATAGTAAAGCTACCAATGACTTGGGCCATTAGTCTGTTAGACAGAAAACCCAAAAGTTGCTATGAGAAGAAAGATAATGATCCAATTTCTCTGACTTTGTAAAAACAGTCAAATCGTGGAGACATTTGGATACATTCACGACCACAAACTCACCAACATCTTCTCATTTGGAAGGTTTGGGCTATTATTGCAGAACTAGGAGAAGTATAATCTTCTCTATTGTTTTCTAAACTAGTGTTTCCACTCATTCGATGAGAACATGTAACAGTAAACTTTGTAAAATTTGTGATATTGGGCCGGGTGCGGTGGCTTAAACCTGTAATCCTAGCACTCGGGGAGGCCCAGATGGGAGGATTGCTTGAGGCCAGGAGTTCCACACCAAGTTGAGCAAGAGGGAGTCCCCATCTCTACTAAAAATAGAAAAATTAGCCAGGCATAGTGGTGCACACCTGTAGTCCTTGCTACTCAGAGGCTGAGGCAGAAGGATCACTTGATCCCAGGAGCGTGAGGTTGCAGTAAGCTGTGATGACACCACTGCACTCTAGCCTGGGTGACAGAGTGACGCCTTGTCTCAAAAAAAAAAAGGAAAGAAAAAAATTACACTATTGTCTATACAATAAATAACTATATTCCAAGATACACAGGAAGCACATATGTATAGTAAGAAAATGAATTTTTAAACTACCGTTTTTCCTTTAAAACACAACCATGTTTATGGTCCCATTGCTTGAACACACACTCCTC
>NW_012147986.1:4773019-4773895 GCF_000956105.1 Propithecus coquereli | reverse complement strand
CTTATTATTAATATATGTCTTCTCTGCTGAACATTGCATATATATTCAATGGCTAGATTTGAAGGTAAAATATTTAGTAAATTACCAACAACTTTTTACTTACAGAGTGTGGGTTAATTCAGGCTGACTTGACATTAGCTGCTTACTCTGCCTTCTATTGAATAGCTAAACCAAGTCATTGACAACTGTGTTTTGACCTTAAAAATAAGCAAAACTGATTTATCAATCATTTAAAGGAGGCAGCAATATATGTAAATATTACGCTAAGACCACATAATGAACTTCCCATTCAACTAAAACATGAAATCTTCAGAGATCAACAAACAGCTGAAGATACTCTCTTCTGAAAATGTCATATGATCTTGGGTCAAATATGTGTCTTATTTTGTTATAATTTGTACCAATGTACACATAGCCCATCTATGCATATGGTTACAAAATGTTCTATATGGGATATACATTGTTTTATGGCTTTTCTCTATGTAAGGACATATACCACTTTCAAAATTACACAAAATTTTATATCATATTTTTCTTTCTCTCCATAGTACCCTAAATAAAGTAATTGATGGAAAATAAAACCTGCCTATCATTTGTACATAAAGGTAATTGCAACATAATTCCTCTCTCTATATATATTCTATGAATACACTAAAATAATTTTCTTCAACAAAAGTAACATTATATCTAGATATAGGGAGCCTTATTTCCATTCTAGGCAGTTAATTCTCATTCTGTTTTCCTGGTGGAATGGATTCTTCCATGTGCAATATTCTAAATTAGAAACATCTTTTATAGAAAAAAAAAGAATTGATTATATCAGTTCTCTTTGTAATGATTAAGATTGTCATAGAAATTTGTTTTTTTCATGGCAAA
>NW_012147986.1:4744347-4769101 GCF_000956105.1 Propithecus coquereli | reverse complement strand
ATTTGTATATTTCAAAACTGCCAAGTGTATATTTTTTAAATGGCTTGAAAAATTCAAAAGAAACACTTAGTGCTTGTGGTACTGTGGTTACTATATGTGGGTTGAATAGAGCATCATATAGAGGCCTTTCTCATAGTAACACAATTTAGTATAATAACACCACATTTGGAGGGTGACAGATGTGTAATTAAGGAGGACAGATGTGTAAAACTGAACTCAATACAGTTAGCTTATTTCATTGTTCGAAAATGTATTAAACATGAGTTAATATAGGATGCTTACTTGAAGGACAGAGCCCTCAGAAATGCTCACAAAGGCTGGATGAAAATCACCCCTAAGCATCTTTAAATCTTACTTTAGTATTTTAACATTCATTCTTTGGATCTGATTTCTCTTCCTCAGCTTTTTCAAATGTGTTTGAATTAAGATCACTAATTGGTCGATAGACTTATAAAATGAAAAAGAGGGTCCCAAGCCAGGACTGGTGGTATAGGCCTGTGGTCCCAGCTACCTGGGAGGCTGAGGGAGGAAGATTGCCTGAGCCCAGGAGGCTGCAGTGTGTTATGATGGTGGCTGTTAGTAGCCACTGCACTCCAGCCTGGGTGACATAGCAAGACTCCTTCTCTAAAAAAAAAAAAAAAAAAGAAAGAAAAAGAAAAAAAGAAAGAGTTCCTGTGGAAGGATATCATGGTGAAGCAGTCAATACATTCTTTAAATCAAATAGTGTGTTTTACTAGTACACAGATTGGTGACTCACATCCAGGTCTTTTTGTCCTGTGTTTTGCTGTGCATTTTCTCAGTCCTTTCAGAGGAGCAAGCTAGAACTTTGCCCCAATTTCTCTACCGTGTAGATAGAGCAATCACAACAAATTTTGTAATCCCAGTCCATTAGCAGGATTTAAATATTGTTAATGTAAACTTGAATTAAAAATGGCTTTTAAAAACAAAAAAGCCTGGGCATGGTGTCTCACACTTGTAATCCCAGCACTTTGGGAGACCAAGGTGGGAGGATCATTTGAGGCCAGAAATTTGAGACTAGTCTGAACAACACAGTGAGAACCCATCTCTACAAAAAGTAAGAAAAATTATACAGGCCTGGCAGTATGCACCTGTAGTCCTAGCTACTCTGGAGACTGAAGCAAGAGGGGTGCTTGAGCCGAGGAGTTTAAGGCTACAGTGAGCTATGGATCAGGACACTGCATGCAAGCCAGGGTGACAGAGTGAGACCCCGTCTCAAAAAAGAAAAAAAAATATATAGAAAACATATCTCTCAAGATCGTAGTCCCTGTTTGGGATGCAGTTTTCTTATCTCTGAAATAAGGGACTTAGATGAAGGAAGACTAGGCATCATACCTTCCAGTTCTAAAGGTCTATGTTTCGACTGTTTCTAATAAACCTTCTGAACGCTGCCAGAGCAAAACCAGGCAAACTCCAATAGCAGCCTCTGAAAGAAGCCCCTCTTAAGATTTCTTGGGTTCAGCAACTATTTTACTTCAGAATATCATTTTAGTTGCTGGCTGTAGAACTGGGGCCTGACACTTTTATTTCCAACCTGAATCACATGGATCAATGTCAGAGAGAACCGAGACTTCTTATTCAAAATAGACACATGAAAATAAATTTAAAAAATAAATCCAGGGAAATGTACTAATATAAAAAAGTTCCCAGAACAAAATGATTTTTAAAGGAGGGGATGGGTAAACTGCTTATAAAAGGATCATCAAATAGCCCTTAATCATAAATTACTTACATTGCTGGGAATAAGACAAAACCTCCACAGACAGCATTCAAAGAAGCCATTTGCAATTTCAAAAGAGCCTTATTTCTGCCCCGATGCAGCTAATAGAATAGTTACAGGGGCCTTATTTATTTTTTAAAGAAGAAAGACTACTAGTAGATTAGGCTATAATGTTCTAAGAGATTCTTTGGCAAAGAAATAATTTACAATGCCCAGACCGATGGAGGAATAGGAGAGGAGATAAACGGGAGAAAAAATGATTTGGATATATTTAGAAATAAAGATTTTCTAAAATAGCAAACACAAAAGGAGAGCTAGTTAAAATTTTATGTAATCATTGAAGGTATTTAAAGGTTTTGTTGCCTTTCTTAAGACCAAATGATTTTCTAAATTTTAAAATTCAAAATACTTAATTTCTTCTTTATTTATTAACCTGCACTAAATTACATGTAATTTAGTGCAGGTTAACTAATTATCATGTAATGATAATTTTCCTGAATATTTCATCAGCAACACAAAGTGACAGTAAATGTGTGGTACAACACCTCAGATTTAAATTGTACTTAATGTACACGGCCGGGCGCGGTGGCTCACGCCTGTAATCCTAGCACTCTGGGAGGCCGAGGTGGGAGGATTGCTTGAGCTCAGGAGTTCGAGACCAGCCTGAGCAAGAGCGAGCCCCCGTCTCTACTATAAATAGAAAGAAATTAGCCAAACAACTAAAAATAGAAAAACTTAGCCGGGCATGGTGGCTCATGCCTGTAGTCCCAGCTGTTCCGGAGGCTGAGGCAGGAGGATCACCTGAGCCCAGGAGTTTGCGGTTGCTGTGAGCTAGGCTGACGCCACAGCACTTTAGCCCAGGCAAGAGAGTGAGACTCTGTCTCAAAAAATAAATAAATATAAAAATTAAAAAATAAATTGTACTTGATGTACACTATCAAAAATAAATCCACAACCTGACAACCAATTTGGAATCCAACTTCTCTTTGGTGGAATTACATGTGTTTTAATTCTAAGTAATTGATTAGATTTAATCACTGATATAGAAAGCTAGTTTGCCAGCAGTCAAAATTATAACTGGAGCGCACCAGAGAAAGGTAGCAGTGGAATTAACACACAGACTCGAATGTTAGTTCACCCACATTCTGCCTACTGTCCCCATTCTCCTCCTGAGCTACACCCCCATGTGTCTTTTGCATGCAGAACTCTCTTGGAAGCCAGTGAGTGTTTCATGCGTGGGAAATCAGGGGAATCAAAGCTACCTTATACAAAAGCATATGGTTAGGAGTTCAGGGGATGCTGAAAAACACTGCATATTAGCAGTCTCCCTGTGAGGACCTCATTTGACTATGAGACACTCACATTTTGCATTTCTTGTGCCCAGGGTATTTAAATTAGTGGCCTCCATTCTATAACACCAGGGCTTGTTTTCACATTTAGCTCCCTTGGATTTTTTTTTAACCGACTTTGACAAAAAAAAAAAAAAAAGAGGGAACAAAATAGGAAACGAAGGCAGGGGGCGGGGAAAGAATAAATCATTATGCAGCTCTCAGCCTCCACAGGGAAACAGCAGTACAAACCCACAGCTCCAGAATTGTCAAGCAATGGGACTGTTTGTTTATAAGCCACAGAATCAGTTATGTAACTAGATAAGTTAAAGAAATCTAGTGAATATGTGAGGGAGTGGGGAGACCAATACTTTCAAATTAGTCAAGAGACTTCATCTCTGAAATAGGTTCATGCAAACCTTCTGTTTACTTATTTTTAGCTTATAAATGTAGGGTTTGAGTTTTATTGTACCAAAAATACAATGTTTCCATGTAGGTAATGACCAGTGACCCTTCATTCTTTATTATTAATATCTGATACCTTAAAACACTTTCTTACCATGGAAATTGTGAAAGTATTAGCCTGCATTTGTAAGGGAAATTGAAATAGCTTTTTATCTGATGACCTAGAATTGCTCTGTCTGATTTAACAGGAAAAATATATGATCATTGGATTAGTTCTAATTTCTCTCCACCTTTTACCATTATAAAGGTTTTTTTGTAATTGGTGGTTTGTACTTTTTTTTTGTTTCAGTTCGGGACCATATAATGTTTATAAAATAAAGACCTTTAAAAATATTTCCACGTAAATAAACACTTTTTAGATCTGAAACAGTCTAAAAATTTCAACTCTAAAGAAAAAAAGTTAGAAAATCAAGTGATTTAATAATCATTATATTGCATTATAGTAAATTTCATAACAAGTTACTCTCAATTACTCTCAATGAAGCTCTTAGATAAGAAAGTTTTTATTATTTTTCTAATGCCTACATTTATATTTAATACTCTTTAAACATATGATTTTTTCCTCAAAGCTTGCAGCCAGAATTCAGTGCTATAATAGTAAAAATGGGAATCAACCCTGAAAGAATGTAACTAATCAACTTCTGATAGCAAATTAAACTCAAATTAATGAGGTTGCAAAGTCAGTAAGGTTATGAAACATTGTTTTTCTTTCTCATCTAGCTAACTTGTTCTTCAGTTGGGTCAGTTTAGTGTTATATGTTACTCCCCAGGGAAAAATCCTAAGGGAATTAATAGAGAACAATTATGTTTTTCACTCGGCAGACAAAAGCACTAAATTCAGTCTCCAAGGAATCTTCTCAGGGTGTTTTCTGCTGATGGTGCCAGAGTCACATGATCAGGAGGGAGCTGCACCACAGGGACATGGTCCCCAGAAGGCTGCTCAGCTCTTGTACCTGCTACAATAGACACTGAGGAAAGGAATTAAGTCCAAGTCAATTTTCAAGGCACATGAGGAACGGCTGTTTTGTTTTTGTTTAATTAGAGTCTTGGCATAGAGCAGGATACTTAGTGGCCTATGTCCTTGTACTCAATTTAAAGGTAAGGCTGAGAGGATTCACCATCTAGAGATGATAGTAGTGCAACGAGCTACAACTAAAAAAAAAATTTATGTTCAGGGAGAATGTTTCAATAAATTATGTGTTCCCAGTTCAACAGCAAGTAGAATCTCTGTTGTTGGGGCTCTGATATTGACCAGCTTACAATAGTGTTGTGAGTTGGAGAAGGTCTCTCCATCCATTTAATTGTCAGTGAATGTTAAACAGAGGAATATGAGTGAAAATTAAAGGACAAAGGTGGATATCAACTTGAGATAGACTTCTCTGAATTGCTATTCAAGTTCTTGTGTCCTTCTGGACTTTAAGACTGTATTGTTTCACTAATAGGCAACAATGATGATTTATACAATGTATGTGGAGATAAATTGTATGAACAAACTTTTATTCACATCCATACAATGTGTGGGTTATAATCGCTGTTAAAACAATAATAGTATACAGAGGTGCCTACAAAAATTTTTAAATCACCTTTATTTTTTCTTGCCTGCTTCCCAAAAGCATACAAAAAGATATCATTTAAAATGATAATCACAATTATAATATAGCTTACCAATAATACTTTAAATATTGAGCTTAAGCTTTTAAAGCACTCTTAGGTTATAAGCTAATTTATACATTATTAGAGTTCTTTACTACACATAGCACATTCCTCTGAGATGTGAAATGGCAATGATATATACTTGTCTCATTACAAGATGAAGATGGGATGGATTTTAGACATTTCAAAGAGTAAGTGTACTTCATTTTTGTACGTACAGAAATCCCCCTTATCTATGGTTTTGCTTTCCATGGTTTCAGTTACCCTAGGTACAGGACAATGAGATATTTTGAGAAAGAGAATGAGAAAGAGAGAGAAAGAGAGTGACCATATTTATATAACTTTTATTGTAGTATATTGTTATAATTGTTCTATTTTATTATTGGTTATTGCTGTAAATTTCTTACTCTACCTAATTTATAAATTAAACTTTATCATAGGTATGTCTATATAGGAAAAAACATAGTATATGTAGGGTCCACTACTATATGCAGTTTCAGGCATCTGTGGTGGGTCTTGGAATGTATCCCCTATGGATAAGGGGGAACTACATACTTCAGTACAAAGTTGAAAAGGCTCGGACAATATAGCATGCATGCTAATTTGATATAAAATCACTAAAACTGAGTAAACTAAGTCAATTCTCAAGAAAGACTATGTGTAGCTTTTGTTTCATCAATAAAAATTTATAGAAGCATCTTTTAAGATTGATCTTAAACTACCTATCCTTCAAAATAACTTTTAACCGATGATTTGGGGGTGTGCATGAGCTCTCTGGGGATAGAAGTGAAGTTCCATTAGAATACCTTGGTTGAATTTTTAAGTTCAGAGAGAGAGAGAGCATAAGGATAAAGCCCTGTACAGGGCAGCTTTAGGTATAATTTCTTGGAGGTGTCTGTTTAAGGTGGTGGGTAGAAAATGGATGTTGGGGCTTGATTCTCTGTTGTTACTTAAGCTCACTGAGCCTTGATTTCCTCATCTATGAAATGAGAATGGTGCTTTGCAGAGCAGGTGCTCAGTACTATTATTGCAGGCAGGGGTGTTCAACTAAATGATTTCTTGGGTTTCTTTCAAGTGCTAGAATTAAATAATTGTAAAATAGATGAACCAATTTCCCTTCAATTGTAAGTAGTTTAAAACACTACCAAAGATGGCAGAAGAAGTCATTAAAATGGCTTTTATAAAACTTTCTTTGTTTGGCTTTATCAACTATAAATTAAAGCTACTGTATTCATAGTCTAAAGCTGAGGAAATAAGGTTTTGCAACCTGCTTCTATTTTCACTCCAGGAAAATAATTGTTCTTAGAAAAAGCCAAAACACTCCTACTCTTAATCCTACTGTTTGAAGTATAAAGATTTGTTATATTTTTTGCCTGAGTTGAAAAGCCAAGAACTGTTTTCAAAATTTTAAGCAATAATCAAGTGCCATATAAATCTGAAGTTTTATATCACCAGAAGATGTTGATGGAGCACATAATAAATACTAATTAATTTTACCAACATCCCTGTGGTAAAAGCATTATTACCTTCCCTCTCCTTTGAACAGGCAGAGAGAGGAGGAGTCCAAGAGACCAAGCAACTCATCCTGGGGATGTGTGGGAGAAGCCGCTGAGCCAGAAAAGGGAACCCAATAGGTTGAAATCTGAGCCCTGTGTGTTTATAACTTAAGGAGAGTCTCATTCCTCATGTATAAAAACAATTTCTGCTTCCCTTTAGATTGATATATGAGGCGGAGTGGATTATATGTACTATCAAGATGCCCCAAAATGTTAGGTATTTGTTTCTAGGACCTGCAGTCACAAATAATTTGTGGGTAATGCTAACACATCCATCTGTTAGAACTACACTTAGTGAGCTTGGAATTGTTCTTATAGGTGTATTAAAAATGAAATTTAATAAGAACAAGAAGACTGAAAGCAACAAGGAAAATAAAACAGATTTTTCCCTCAAGCAGATAAGTGGTTTACTATATTGTCGTTTTACTTTTGTATTTTTTCCCAACAGTTGTAATGGGTAAGGTAATCCAGGAATTATTTTGTGATCTTCTCTCCTGTCCTACCTCCTCAGTATAGAGAGGGCACTCAGTAAGGACTTACTGGCTGAAACACAATACTCTTCCCAGTCATAGATCGACCAGTGACTAGTACAGAACGTTGTATAATGGATAACACAATGTATAAACAACTTTACTCACTCAGGCATTCACTTAATATAACATATCTGCTCATTTAATCAAGTAATTTGCAATTAGAAGAATCTCAGAAACGAACCAGAATTAGCTATGTTGACTTCGACTCAGTTAACTTTAACAAATAAACACTTAGTGCTATTTCTTCAAAAAAACTAAAAATTTAACAACTGGGGTATGATTTATAATTTTAAAAAAAACAGATTCCACCACTATACAATATATACATGTAACAGAATTCAACTTCTACCCCTTAAACCTACTAAAAGAAAAAGAAAATTGAAAAAAAAAAAAAACAGAAAGAGATTGAATGTGTCAAGAGCCAGCATAACATACATTTGTCCAAATTTTGTTTTCTAAAGCATCACTTTTCCTAGACAAGAATAAATGCTAGAGGCTGTTTGACTACCAGCATTGGGTAGTGAGAAAAAGAGAATTCACCATTATTGGGTAGTTTTTTCCATAATAATTGCAATACTGGTTTATTTAGCATCTACATAAGTTCTTTTTTGTCATACTTTTGGAGTTGTGATATATAAAATAACACCTTGAAATTGTTGACTATAATACAGAAAAATAGAATTGAATTTGGTCTTACAAGATAGGTTGCAACTTCAAGGTACTGCAGTGCACTTCTGAAAATGAGCCTTGCAAGTGTTTTTCCACTAGAATATTTATGGATATAGTAATTTAGACAGCCATTCCCTAGAGTAGATTATGACATGCCAATAGCTGAAAGATGAGAATAAAACCTAAAGTTTCCAGTTGCAACTAGAGAAAGACCAAAAAAAAAAAAAAACACTTCAGTTTTTTAAAGAACTATTTTTGTTTTTGTTTTTGTTTTTAAGATTGGTACTAAGTTTAAAAGGTCCACACATTTGGAAAGCTGTCTGTATGACTATTTCTGATAGACCACATTCTTTCCTGTTTCTAGGTCAAAGTTAAATAACGCCTGAGATTTTAATTTTAGTTTCTCAAACAAGACAAAACCAGCTGAACTGCTTTATATTATTTCCTGAGCCAGGAATTGAGGCCAACAGTATTGAAAAGGTAACTACACATTGACTTTTTGTGTTTTGTAGGTTAATACTAGCAAAGAAGGGGGTGACTTGTTTATGTTCCAAAAAAAAAATAAGTTTGAAAGAAATGAAAGAGTCTTCATCTTACTATTAATCATATTATTTTCCACTCCTTTTTCAGGGGAAGAATTTATAAGTGTCAGTAAAGTCCTTCATATGCAGAAATTACTGAATTTAAATACATGCTAAATGCTATTGCTGCTACCGATAGCTATATGTACAAAAGGATTCAAACCGTTAAAATACATTTTAAGAGTCTTGGCAGATTAGTGTTGGTACAATCGTCACATTTTAGAGACCTTTCTAAATCGCTAGTTACATGAAATAAGGATTCTAGAAAAAAATTAGGCAAGATGGTTTCACTCGGCTGTTCTTTTCCCTCTGGGGCCTATTAAGTACTATACAAACAAGGCTGCCTCTCACTTCAGCTTATTTGGCGTTGGTACACACCTCTCAGGGAAGTGGAGCCAGCCCTCTAAAACTGGTTGTCTTGTCTTGAACAGTTTGTTCCTCATATTCCAGTCTTTTTTTTCACACCTGTTTTTCATTTCATGATATCAGAGTATTTGATACTGATCAAACCAACAGGAGGTAGAGTAGGATGCAAGCATTTCAGACTAGAATGTTAATGCTGGGCATATATGCAAGCATTTCAGACCAGGACATTGGTACCAGGCATGTCTCACTCATTGGCACCAGTTGTATGACATCTGGGCAGGAAAAAAATTGTTTAGAAGTGTCTCTTCACTTTCCTGTCAAGGTTACAATGGCTTGCCAGGCCAAGCATTGAACAGAGATGAAAGGAGCCCATTTTTAAAAGCCACATACTTTAGAGGACATATGCAGAAGCAACACGAGTTGGCGTTTCATCATTTACAGTCTTGTCCAGGTACCAATGTTTATCCTAACGTGGAGGGGGATGGTGCCAAGGAGCTTGTGTTTACTTTGGCCTCATAAAATTCATGGTTGGACAAATCTTAGGGGTATAGAGTCTTCCGCACGTTCGTGTGTAACACATATTACTGTTAGTGGGAGATAACCACATATGTTGAAAAGAAAACATGCCCTTTAGAATTGAACTTAGACCTTGGGGATGAAAAGATCTCCCTAGCTAATAGCTGATGGGAATTGCACAGTCTTGAATTTTCTCCCTGCTGACCTGACATCATTGAATTTGGAGAAGCAAAGCCAGGTTCATCTAGGGGTAGCAGAGGAAAAAAAAAATTGTTTTGAAAAAAAATATGATTATAAATCAGGCTTTTAAATTAAGTCACAGTAGTCCCTGCCTAATTATATCATGAAAACAAGTTCCAGCTCATAGTTCCTAGGTAAGAGAAGGTTGATAGGTTTATTCTTGTTTACTACTTTCAACCAAACACACTTGATTAATTTTTCTTAAAACAATAAAATTTGACTCACCTAATAAAATTAGATTTATCTAACAAAATAATATTTCGACTTGGGGATCAATTTACTTTGATTTTCAGGGATTCATGGTAAGGGGAAACAGATGTTCAAAATAATCTGACCCACCGAAAAACATAAACTTGGACTTGTATCCCATCACTCACCTTTTGGACCCCAAATTGTAACAAGGGGCCAGCCAGCCACTGAAGTAGCGGGTGGAACATCACGGGAGGTGCTGAAGGGAGACAAAGGGTAATCAAAAAGCATGATTCTTTCATTTAAAGAAATGTATAACTGAGTCTGAATGTGAGTACAAAGCATATGGAGAAATTTACGTCTACTTTTTTGCCTTGACCTTGTCTCTCCCCTTTGAAAAGGATAGTGAACTAAGTGGTAAGGAGGAGAAAAAGCCAAAGTCCTCAGTAGTCTATTAAAGAGGGTGTGAGAAGAACTCTGAGCAATCAGAGTCCTTAACTGTCTTGAAAATAAGATAGGAATTAAGAAGAAAAGCATTGAAAATAGATAAACCTGACCCTGTCTCTTGAACCTTTCCAAGACTTTGTTTTCACATCTGTAGAATGGGAGCAATAATGCTACTTTCACAGGGTGATTGAGGAAATCAAACAAGATGAAATATATAAAGAACTTAGCACAGGCCTTGGCAAATAGCAAGAGTTCAAATAGACAGTAGTCTTCATTATTATTAATGATGAATAGTGGCTGATATCCATTTAATATCTAATATCCTTTGTATGGGATGTTTCTAACTCTGTTTTCAGTATTTATTGGTGTCTCAACTAACCATCAGGGAGTGTCAAGTAAAACTCTATAACCTTGGTCAGTTTCTTCCTGGATTCTATCCAAAGACTGACTCAGCAAACTGCCCCTGCTAGAGGCGTGGGGGTTGGGAGTAAGAGGGCGAAGAATCCAGTCATGTTCAGTAAGGATTACAGCCAGGGGCATGTCTTAGCCAAGTCAGAGCCACTGCAGACACATCTTGGCTTTGCACCCTTTGGGACTGAGTTCTTTGTGTGTGCCAGACTAGGCTTGTGGGTATACCAAAGAAAGCATGGAAGTGTTTCACTGTGTTCCTCCTAGGGCTATGCTAACTCTAGGATTGGGAATCTCAGGCACTTTGCTTTGGAATGAAGTGTTGCTCTAGGACAAAGGACAACACAGCAGCTAGTTCGGACCATTCCATGATATGAGAGGTGATAAGCCCTGACTAAAACAGGAAAACCCTCAGAAGTGAAGTCACAAATGCTTCGTTGTCATGGATTACAACAAACATGCACATGTGTAGAAAGAAGATAAGTGATAACACTCCAGTCTCCTGCCGTGTCAGTCGAGATGATGAAAGACATGACAGTCTAAGAGAATTAAGGGTAAGTGGTTGGAAAGAAAAGGCTAGTCTTGGAATTAGGGATGCTCAGGTGAAGAGTGCCATCGTAACAGTCCGTTATTTTTACACATCTGATTAAGATTTGGCTTAGGAATATCATTGTAAAGTGGAAATCTTGAGATAAATCTGGATATATGTGAACCAAACTGTGTGCAACTTAGATTGATGCAGAAAGAAACTTTTCTACTTGTGTTTTGGTACAAATTAAATAGAAAATCCTGTGTCTTATATCTAAGGGTGAAGAAAAGTCTGGGGGCCGTGATCCCTAACCTCTGAAGACACACGTCAATAGTAATTGACAAAGGCATTTGTTTCACTCTATAAAGTTAAGAAGTTAGGCCCACACGCAGGTGTCTAAAATTAGATGCACATGCAGGTGTCATGGATGAACATGGGAAGCTTAAAGCCATCCGATCTGTCCTGCCACTAGTACCACCTAGTGGCAGCCAAGAAGATGTGTAATTTTAAAATTGCTTTAAAAATTATAAAAGCAATACATCAATAAAACTCATTGTTAAAAACAATTGAAAAATGCACAGGAATTCAGAGTAAATTACTCTTGTCCTTCAATTCCAATCTCTCTCAACTCTACTCTTCTTCCTTTTTAATAGTAACCCTGCCTTTCTCATGCGTTTCCTCAAATTTCAACCTCTCTCTCTCCCCCATTCTCTCTCTTTCCTGCCGCACTTAGCTTTTAAAAACATAAATGGAATCATTTAATCATACGTTTTATGGGGGTTATGTTTTTCACTAATGAATATCTTTATACCTGTTTCCTAACACAGTAGAAATGATTGCTAATGGGCCCAGACAGGATTTGCTTACAAGCTCAAACGTCAGGTCCGCTTTGAAATTCTGAGCTGAGGAGTTATGTGACTATTGAGTCCTTGACTCAGACTGGTCTTTATCGTGGGTGGCCAGACTGCCTTCTCCCCCTTCCCTCCTGCGCTCTCACAGTCTGCTACTCACCTCAGCGACCTCTGCCCCCACTGCCCTGGTTCTCACTTAACTTCCTCACCCCTCACCAGTGCAAAAGCCTCTGTTCTCATCTCCCTGCCTCCAAACTGCTGCTGGGAAGATTGCTCTATAACACAAATATCGTTCTGTTATTTTATGTTTAAAAAATTCTTCTAGTTCCTACTTTCTGTAGAACTAAGCCTAAACAGCTTAGCATGTGTACAAGGCTCCTTGTAGTCTGGCCCCAACCCGTGTCCTTTCTCCCTCTGCTCTAGCCACGCAGAATCTCTTCTTCCTTGGCAGACCTATACGCAGCAGGACCTTCTCCACACCTGCAGTGGCTTTCTCTATGGTCCTCTACATTAGGTTCTACTCGATCCTTAAGATGCATCCCAAATACCATCTATGAAGCTGCCTCCAACTCCCACAGGCTCCGCCTCTCTGCTTTCATGTATTTTATCTCCTCTTCTAGTACAGCACTTATCTCAGTAGTGTAATTATTTGGTCATGAGCAACTTGATTACTTTTCATCGCACTTCTATCACCACCCCCAGCCCCTGGGATACCTGGCACATAAATGCTTTTCGAATGAATAAATGAACATTAAAAAGAAGGACTATAGTGAGTAAACTCTAGGGCAATGCTTTCCAAACTTTAATGTGACAAGAATCACCTAACGTGCTTATTAAAATGCGGATGCTTTGGATTTACTCTTAGTCCACTTGATTTAGCAGGTCTAAAAAGGTAGAGCTCAGGAATCCACACTTTAACAAGCACTCCCCGTAATGGCCTGTGAGAAGCCCTTCCCTAGAATGCAAAGCAAATCATTTGAAAAGAAAGGCAAAGAACATTCGTTCCTCGAGATGGCATACATTGAAGAATGCGCTTATGCCCGTAAGAGATCCCTGGAGGTGGTTGTTCTCGGCGCTCCTGAGAATAAATAGACACCAGCCTAAGTTTGAGAAAACCACAGTGAAGCGAATTCCGTGAAGACTATAAAGAAGCATCAAGTTCTGGTTCAGAGGGCTGGACTGTTTCTTTTTAAGGACAATTGTCGTCAACTCCCATATGTTTGTTTTGTTGGAATAGTCACTATTTAGCCAGGCCCAAGCTGTTTTCATTAAGACGTTGCATTTGTGTCAAGCTTCTCTTTGGATGTTCTCCAAGCATTTTAGCAGCTTTAAGCCTGTCTTCCCTCTCTCCCTGAGGGAGGAACAAGCACAAGTTCACGCCAACTCGTTAGGGAGGCATTGCTCAAGAGTAGCTTCCCGGGCAGCAGATGCAGGCAGGAGCGAGGGTGGGATCCTCCCAGCCCCCTCCCCTCTGCGCTGTCTCATTTTCCCCACCCACCCTGCCAAATGCTCATTATTGTCTTCAGCAGGTGGCTCCCACCCCTGCCTTCAAGTCTGCTCAGACAGTTTCCCTCCCAAGATAGATAAGTTCCAAAAAGATTCACAGGTTCTAGACGATGCAGAACTGCCAAGGATCACATTGGCCCAAGCAAAACCTCTATATAATTAATCTAAGGGATTTTGCAGCGACGATGGTAAACATGAATTAGGCTCTTATTCAGAAGGTACAACCTTTAAGCAGCAGATATTCACTAGGTGCAGAGCACTAAGTCTCCCAGAGGTCCAGGGGCTCCAACCTTAGCTGCCTGGATCTGCCTGGAGTCACCCTGACTCCTCTTTCCTGTGATGTACCTTCCGGTGAACGCCTTGTCAGCTCTTAATTTTGCATATTCCTACAGACTCTGATTTCTCATATTTGTCCTCAGAGCCAATGAGGTTAGCTCAGTTTCTGATTCAAGTACTTCTCTGACTCTACATTTGCTAGGTTCTGCCTTCTCAATCACGGTCTTTTCAGCATCCTCAATTTTCAGCTCCATGACTCGAGACTTGAAGAAGACACCACCGCAGGGCCAAAGCAAGACACACACACATTTGAAGCAGACCATCTGAGGGAAAGAGGAGGGAACCACACTGGCAGCCACCGCTTGGGAAATCTGGTCAGTGGTCTAGCCCCCTGGGAATATTTCCCGATGCTTTGTAGAGATGGTCTGACTGTCACAGCCTGATTTCTTGCCTCATGGGCTACTTTGCATTAGTGTCTCCATGTTTGTTTGTTTTTAAATAAACATACAATAAAATTAACTGTGTGTCTGTGCATGTGTGTGTGTGTGCAGCTCTGAGTTTTAATACATCTATAGATTCATGCAACCACCACCATTATCAGGACACAGAACAGTTCCAACACCCCAGAAAACTCCCTTGTGATGTCCCTTTGACTTTACTCAAGCTTTATTTTAAGGTCTTAATCACATTAAAATCTCTAGGGGAAAGGTTAAAATCTATAGAAAATAAAGGTAATCTGTGTTTGGTTATTTGAAGGAATTCGTCATTCAGGGTTGGATTACTTCTCTAGGATGAGGACAAATTCCCATGACTCCAGCCCTATATGGGTGCTTAGGTGGTCCTCCCAGGCAAATTTGGTTAGCTATTCGCTCCTACTCAGGCAAGCAAGTGCTATCTAGCTCAGGAAAAAATCTCTATCCTGAGTGAGAATCTGATGATTAAAGGTTATATCCATCATACCCATTCTTTTGGATCTAACTAATATGAATCCAAAGTCATTATGCTATAGCCATGAAACTTCTGAAAATAAACTCTTGGTGTGGGCATATGAATGAAATTTCAAGGTGTAACCATCTAGATTTGGGAAAACTAAGGACCCTACACACACACACACACACACACACACACACACAAACACATTCACACAGATGTAGATCGACTTAATACCAAAACACAAGCCTAAAGAATAGGTCAAGATTCCACCTGGGTTTTGAGTTAGAAAAAAACCCCCAAATATTAGTATTTTAAAATATATGTTTTTGTCAGAGAAAGTGACTGTCTGATAAAGGCAAAGGAAAAGCCAGTTGTTTCAGCTTTGGGAAATTCTCAATGCTCCTATGTTTAGTGGGTTTTCTTTTCTGTACTTCAAAAAATATTCTCGTCAAATAATTTTGACATTTCAAATTCTACTCAAGCAAGGAAGTAGGTTACCACTAACACCACTGTTACCTCTTGTGTCGTGGTCTCTTTGGGAATAGTCATTTTAGTGGGAGGAAACATCAGCTTCTGGGGCTGGCGGAGACCAAGGATTTGTAGACTTACAGAGGAGGGTAAGCGTGTTGGAGTCATGCTGATGTGGGCTTTCATTCAGCCCCTTCTACTCACATTAACTATGTGACCTCGGGCAAGTAGCCTAACCTCTCTAGTCTAATATCCTCATTTTAACATATATACTTTGTAGGGTGGTTTTGAGGATTTAATGAGGTAGTGTATCCAACAGGTGCTCAATAAATGCTAATTTTCCAACAGGTACACTCAATAAATGCTAATTTTCCCTTTTTTCCCCATTCAATTATCTCTCTACCTCCAAATAGAGCCTCACCCAAAGCAGTTCAGAGTTTATCTCATTTTTTTAAGATCATGAGAGGAAAAAAAGATGGTTTAACCCTTCTCCTAGTCCATCCCATGACTTTTAACTTTCCCTGGCCAGAAACGGTTTCTTAGAACTAACGTCAAATAGTTACTTTTTTCTTTTTGGAGTCTTTCCACTGTACAGTTCTCAGCAAGAGAGGAGAGTAGCTGGTCTGAGTAGCTAGCTTGCCCAGATGTTGGGGATCAGGAAAGGCAAGGCAAAGTTATGCTGCAGTAATGAACAAGCCAGAAATCTTACTAATGGTTTACAAGAGTTTCTTGTTCATCCAAAAAAAAAAAAAAAAAAATGGATTGATGCAGCATAGAGGGATAGGTAAGGTACAAAGCAAATATAGCAACATGTTAATTGTGAAATCCAGGTAATGCGTATGTGGTGTGGGTCTTTCAACTTTTCTGTATATTTCAACATTTTTTACAATAAAATGTTGAGAGAAAAGTTTATTTCTCAGGTCCAGCAACGGTTAGCTAGTGTTCCCCTCCACGTTTTCTCATTCTGGGACCCAGGATGATGGATCATCTTGCAAGTGGCTGGTGGCCATGGCAAAGGGAAAGAGCTCTGCTGGGTATTGCACAGAGTGTAGGATGTTTCAGCCTGGAAGTGACATATGTCACTTCTGCTCATACTCCATTGGCTAGAGCTACTCGCACATGGCCACCCCGCCCCTGAGGCCATGGAGGTCAAATCGTATCAGCTGGGGGAGGACTGACAACATTGGGTAAGCAGCACAAGTGATTGCCCTGACGAAAATAAACAACTACATAAACTCCTTCAAAGAATGACATACCTTAGTACCATCATCATTAATAATACTAACAAGACAAATTCATGGCAAGCAGCATCAGTAAGAGAATCCAGAAACTTTTTCTTTCTCATCTACTTTCCTGTGTTTAGTCTCCTTGAAAGGGAGCAGGAGAGAACTTACCCGCTAAAGGCTAATATATTTCAAACTTCTTGCTGGCTGGCTTTTCAGCCAGCCTGCCAGCTAGCCAGCTCTTTCTAGAATCTCATCACCTTTTTATTGAGTCAGCTCATTTTCACTGAGTCAGTAAGAAGATGTGGAAGCTGTCCAGAGAACTTAAGAAAAGCAGAAGTTAGATAGAGGATGGGGAAGCTTTTCAGAAACGGGGTAATGAAATAAAACATTTGAATAAACAGTATTTCAAAATTATTCTTGACTCAACATTTCAGCAGAGTCAGGAAAGACATCATAGCTGAGGTGACATTTAAGCTGGCACTTGAAGGCGTTTGCTAGGTAGAAAATGGAGTAGGGCATTCCAAGCAGAGGGAACAGGCTGTGCAGTGGCAAGGAAACGGCGCAGGCTTGGTGTATCTGCAGGAGAAAGAGAAATTCACTGTGGCCAGAGACGAGAATGCCTGTTAAAGTACCAGCATAGGACCACAAATAGTATTGCATTTTTCATTTGTTAGCACGTGGGGAATGGAATACCCTACTTGCTAAGGAAAAATTTTAATTAGTCTTATCTAGTGCTCTAACAGGAATATGACTTCAAAGAGGAAAGACTGCAAGTAATTTGCTGTATACGGTGCTATAGGCAAATGAGTCTCTAGAAACGGAACACTTCTGTTTATTGGCAACAATTTTTAAGTCATATATATATTTTTAATGTTCACAGTAATTTTCTTTGGGAAAGGCAAGTGATCCACGAGGCTGCAAACGGATTAAGGCAAAACCACCAGCTTATAAAAACAAACACGGCAGAAGTGTGGGCGGGCACGTAATGATGTGATTTTTAAATGAAATGCATTTGTCAAGAGGCAGATGATGGGGAGAAGAAAAACAAGGACCATTACACACGACATATCATTTAATTCTAACACACTTCGTGAAGTGGATATTATTATCACCATTTCGTAAGTGAGAAAACCAAAGATCAAATAGTTCCTTCTAAAATGAGCTGTTTAGACTTAAGCCTTATTTTTCAACATCTGAGACATTTTTCCTCTGTTAAATGGAGCCCTTCCAGAAATGTTGACATCATTTTTGATCTTTACCAAATCTTAAGTTTTCTGATTCTGTCCTGATGTTTGCATATTATTCAAAATGGGGTCTTTATAAAAGAGACTTTATGAAGCCTGTTTGCAGAGAAAGTCTTTTCCTAGCATATCTTAAAATATACTACTTTAAACTATTTTTAAATAATTAAAAATGTTATGTCTGCATGCATCCTTTTTTGATATACAAATAGAGTATAATCTTTGGCTAGTATTTCAAATCCATGCATGGAATATTTTAGGAAAATGAGTTTTATTCCTTTAAACACTTTCAGATTTTCCTCTTGGCATTTTAAATAATTTTGTTTGAAAATTTATTCCTCCCTTTCTTTTTAAACAAAATGTACCAAATGATGGTGTTACATGCCAGGCACTGTTCTAAAGGTTTAATATATGTTATCTTATTTAATCCTCACAGCTATTCTATGAGGTAAATACTATCATTCTCTCCATTTTCCAAATGAAAAAAAATCGAGGCCCAAAGATATTAAGTGACTTGCCTATGATCACACAGCTAATAAGCAGCTGAGCTAGGATTTGAATTGAGGTCTTTTGGCTCCAGAATCTGAATTCTTAAACACTGAACCATGATACATTGCTGAAGAAAATAGACCATCTTCCTAAATGAATCAAGGCCATTATTATGTATATCAATTTTTATTTGATATCTATGGAAGCTACGGTGGTTTAGTACAGGATTGTGTACCTGCAGTATAGGGATGTCCCTATCTATTATACTTTTGACTTACTTTGTCTGCTTTTTACATTTTTCTTTGTCCTCAGTCTCTGAAAAAAATTATTGTCAGTATATTTACCTCTACAAATTGTCTTATTTCCTCTAATTGTTCTGCTTCTAATTTTCTAAGGGCCAGAAACCCAATTACCCCACATGTTAGAACTGTGTCTAAAGTAGGAGTTATGAGGCCTTGAGAGAAGACCCAAGCTTTTAGTGAATGGACTTTGTGACATCTGTGACAGGGATCTTTATTTTTTGGCCTGTTTTCTGTTCTCAACTGTGATCCAGATAGTTTAGATGACTGGATAAGTGACTTCTCAATAAGCGAGGTGTCACAAAATATAAACTCAAGGCATTTCTATTCTTCCACCTGTTCAAAAGTGTTTTAGTCACCATCATAATTGGAAGGATGGCCTAGTTCCTCCAGCTTCTGGGTAGCCATCTGATGCTTGGAAGTAGAGAGATGTGGCTACAACTAGTATAAAAATAGCCCTTCCAGATGGCTGAGGGGCAAAGTTACAACTCAGCAGCTTGATATAGCTGAGCACTCAAATTTTGGAGTAGGAGGAGAGCTATGTGAGAAGTAGCCAGAGAGGCTGGGCTTGAGTCCAGTCCTAAGTAGAACAGTATATGCCAGGAGAGATCACTTAACATGGCAGATTAGCTGTTAAGATTTTCTGTTACTTCATCTCCATCTCCTTCCCACCTCCCTTGATTCAACCGCACCTCTGGCCCCAAGGAACATGCACACATGCACACACACACACACACAAACGTACACACTTTTTTTTAAAGGAGTATAAAAAAGAGGTAAAACCATAAATCTTAAAAGGTTTTAGAATTTCCATAGTCTAACTCCTTGTGTTAGAGACATACAAACGGAGACAGAGAAAGGTGAAGGGATCACTTAGGCTCAACCGGTGTTAGTGGGACCCATGCACACCGGCTTCCCAGCCAGGGCTCGTCTTCCCGCTCGTCTGTGGGAGGGCGTGTGCAGTGACACCAGGCCACATTTCCTCCAGGCCTGCCTTCACTCATTTTAAGCTCTAAATGAAGCCTCTTGTTAAAAAAAAAAGTGTAGAATATTGCAAAGGCTGTGATATTGCTACCCCCCACCAAACAAATGCGAAGTCTCCGATAGATGAGTCACTGACTTGAAACCTCTTGTTCCACAAATGAAAATATTTACTAACCAAATGTTTAAAGAGATTAAAATGTGTAGGTCTCACTTTTTTTTTTTAACCCTTCTAATTTCTCTGCATTTCTATTGGATATTCTGGAAGAAAATTGAAGCCTCTGTAGTAAATCCAATGTTTTAAATATCCCAATGTCTGTTCAAATAATTGAGTGTTGTTTTTTTTAAAACATAGTAATTAGGAACGGGTTAGTGCTTATGTTTAGCAGTTGTGATAGACATTTTTGAAAAACAAGCTAATTGAGAAACATTCTGCTCTCCTTTAACATCGTTTATGATTAGCCCAAAGGCAAGGCATTGCTGTTCCCTGGTGGCAGCACAGCCTCATTGCAGGTAAGCTACTCAGAGGAGGAAAGGGTTTTGAGTGCCAGCCTTCCAAATCCGGTTCTTGGTTATTCAGAGACAATAAACCTACTCTATAAAATTCTCATTAATCTTGCATATTCTTACATGAAGTGTTTACAGGTAGCAAAAAAAAAAACGAATTCCCAACTTTTTCCAACACAATAGGATTTGTGCTGCCCAAGTGAATGTTACGATATTGTTGGAAAACAGTATGTTACTTTTTAAGAGGAAGTTTCTTTCCTTCTTACGGAATTTATCCTCACACTGTATGGAGTGCACACTTTGTGCCAGGTACCTTGTGGTGCCCTGGGAGCAGGCAAGGTGATCTCAGCCCTGATGTACACACACTATTGTAGCATCATGCTCTTCTACTAGTGAGCTACATAGCTGACTGAGGGGGGAGGAGGAATAGAGCGAGGATAGGGACAAGCACTTTTTGATTGCCCACCAAGTACCTGGGCCTGTGCTAGCCCTGTTAGACTTGGCTGGAGCAATCCTGTTAAATGGTCAGACTTGATCCATGAATAAGCATGCTAATTCTACTCCAGGTACATCCCCCTCACCCTGGAACATAGAGACCTGAGTGGAGCTGGCCTGAAGCAGAGGTTCACCTAGATAGCCCACATTAAGAATGCAAGTCAGGGTTGGGCGTGGTGGCTCACACCTATAATCCTAGTGCTCTAGGAGGCCAAGGCATGAGGATTTCTTGAGGCCAGGAGTTTGAGATCAGCCTGAGCCAGAGTGAGACCCTGTCTCTACAAAAAATAGGAAAATTAGCTGGGCGTGGTGGTCCCAGCAACCGGGGAGGGTGAGGCAGAAAGATCACTCGAGCCCAGAAGTTTGAGTTTTCAGTGAGCTATGATGATGCCACTGCCCTCTAGCCAGGGAGACAGAGCGAGATTGTCTCCAAAAAAAAAAAAAAAGGACACGATTTTCAATGACTTTATTAAGAAATATCAAAAGTTGCTTACAGGTCGATACACAGTTTTACAAAGTTCAAGTGAAGAAGAATGTAGGGATGCCATCAATGAGCATCTTTGAACACTACGGGAGCTTGCCACCGGGGTAACCCTACCACTCCTATCAGTTTAATAGTGGTCCACAGCATTGCTTTGTCCCCATTTCCACTAGACCATTGCACAATACCTTAAGTTACTTGAAAGAGTTTTAATATGTTATACTTTTTAAGTATTTGTCCTTTTAGTCCGTCATTATCCTTCCCTGAAAAAGCTGAGCTGTTTATAGGAAGCACATTTGAGTCCCATTCGCTGCTGTTGGTATTACATTTTCACAAAGCCTGCTTTAAAAGCTGGCAAACATCACAAGTTACATGTTACCATATTACACATGGGAGGGCCCATACACATTGTTATTTTTAAATTGAACACTAAACAAAAAAGGAGGAATCACTTAACTTGGAAACAAAACACATAGTCCGTGGAACCTTCAAGAATAGGACAAGCCTACCAGTTCCACTGAGCTCCAGTCACAAGTGGTCAATAATAGCACGACCGAGAATGGTTGGATGCAGGAACACCAGCACAGAATACAGAAAGGGATATTCTGAGGGGTGGTACACCACGATCTTTTGTGTCAGGGATATTGGATCAGAGGGGAATTACACTTTCAAAATAATCAGGGCTAGTAGGTCATCAGTACCACATGGGAAACAGCAATGGTGTGGCGTGCCTTGGTTACGGCTTGTGCCAGTTTATCTAAGAGTAGATTTCTGAGATTGTCCAGCAAAGTGAGAAAGAGCCATCTTCAGAGAAAGGACTCCTTGTTGACCCACATCAGACTGCGTGTCTCATTGGGCTTGCATTCGTACTCAATGACAGAGAAGGGGCTTCCCCACTGGCAGTGATCTCGCTTGTGGTAATTGTAGAACTTGACTTGCCATACCGTCTCGAAGGTCCCAATGTCAGTGAACTGAGGGAAGAGAAACATGCCCAGTGAAAACCTCATTCTGCCGTGAGCAATAGATGAGAACTAACGTTAGCAACAGAGCCCTAGATAATCCAGTATAACCAGCCAAGACTCTCTTGGTCTGCAAAGCGTAGAAGTCTTTTCTTTAGTGCTCTACCGTCCTTTATTAAGGGAGATATTTTCCTGGAAAGCTACCTGTAAACCATTCTTCTCCATAAAATCTTATTCCCATTGGATGAGTGGTATTTGCATATTTGCTATCATACTGCTTTTAATAAAAACAACTCCCAAGTTTATCTTGGTTTTCAAGTTTAATTTTCTAAAAACCACTCTTAGAATCTCAGAATTTTATAGCTTGCTCTAAAATGGTCCCTGCCACAGAAGGGGGATTGGGGAAGAGAAGGAATAATGTTTACTGGCTGTCTTTTCACTTCTACTTTGAAAGACACTGGTACAAAATAACATATGTACAACATATCTGTATTTGATATAATTTCCCTTCTGCCGTTAGCTTCACTTCCAAGGAAAAATATTTCATTCAAAGTGGTAACCAAAAACATTTTCCTGGAAGTATTTGATTGTTAAAGGCCCTACCCTAACTGTCAAATATTGAGTGTTTTTAAGTCATGAGTCCATGCTCATGTCTCAGGCTTAGATTATACATTATCCAAAATCATATCTGAGTATCCACTATGGACCTTGCATACATAAAAATTTGTATAAGACATGATTCTTGCTCTGAAGAAGTTTGCAGTCTATTTGCAGAAGGTAGGGCCTGCAAATCACTGCACAGAACTCTGCTGAGCTATAAGGACGATTCTCTCCTGTAGGCAAGGAGAGGGCACAAAATACCCTAGAGGCCACTGGGCAGAGGCTCAAGTGGCCTGTGGGGTAGACTAACCCTGCTACTGCCTTCTGGAGCTATTTAGGGGATCTGGCATTAAACAGCATGATGCCTGTCGTTATTTTCTCCTCTGACCCTCCCCTGTCATGGGAGGGGACAGGGACTGACTTGGCAGGATTCTTAGACTTGTTAGGAGCCAGAAGACATGGAGGGGAGGGCAATGGGCAATAGGAGTCTTATGCTTCTTGCTGATACAGGAGTAGGGTGATCAGGTGCTTCCCAGATAGCTTTCCAAGACACTTGCAAAATTATATCCTGCACCATTGCCTCATCCTGCTGATTTGATCCCAAAACAAGATCTGGGCTTTCCTATGTGAAATTTGCTTGACTTGAAACAGTGGGTAAATTACCTAGACTCCACAAACCTCCCAGGTATGAAAATGAAGTGTCTCCTTTTAGGGAGTCCTGGCTTAAAGACCTATACACGCATTCAGTAGCTTTATTCACAATAGCCCCAGATTGGAGTCAACCCAAAAGTTCACTCATTCACCCGGTGATAGGCAGTTTTGGTGTATTTATAAAATGGCATTTTGCTCAAAAATAAACAAGGACATGCTGATTCAGGCAACAACAGGGATGGATCCCAAAGACATGCTGAGCAAAAGAATCTAGACCCTAAAGAATACATATTGTATGACTCTATTTATATAAAACTCTATATAGTGATAGAATATAATCTATACCAACAGGAAATATCTATGGTTATCCAGGGACCAGGGTGAGAAGAGGGGATTGATGCAAACGTGCAAGAGGGAACTTTCTGGGGTAATAGAAACATTCTATATCTTGACTGGGGTGGTGGTTACATGGACATATGTACATTGTTGGTCAAAACTCATTGAAGTATACGCTTATAATGGGTGCATTGATTATGTGTAAATTATACCTTCAAGGTGATTAAGAAAAATAAAAATATCCCATTTTCAGTGAGCTATAGGAAACAGGTATTCTAAACACTGCTAATGGGGATTGAATTATATAGCCTTTTGAAAGGTTGATTTGCATTAAAGGTGCAAGTACACTTGGATCCAGCAATTCTACTTATAATTTATCTTAAGAATATCACAAAGTTTAGAGTACTAAAAAATTAAACACTAAATGTCCATCTTTAAGGCATGAATTAATTATGACATATCTCTATAATGGAATACTATGTAATAATTTCAAATGTAAAATATTTAATAAAATGTTTCTATTGTTTTATATTGTTACATGAACTAAGCAGAGTACCATCAAGAATGTGTAGTATTAATCCAATTAAAATTATATTTATTATTATTGGAAACTCTAATGGAATACTATGTGCTCTTTTGTACTTTTAAAATTTAATGATTACTTTTTATAATCGGAAAAATCATTAAACCAAAACTGTAAGTACTTACAGGTATTACCAAATAGTCAATATCCTTAACATAAAAGATTACATGAATCAGTAAAAACTACTAAGAACATTTGGATAAAAAACAGGAACAGTTCATTAAAAAGAAAAAATGGCTAACATCTGAAAAGCATTCAAATGTAATGTTATTAGTAAAGAAAGAAACTTTTCCATAGATACTATTCATCTATCAACTTAGTAAAAATTTCTAAATACCAGAGGCAATGTAAGTGTCCCACATTAGGAAAATATAAAAATGGGGCATATGATTAACTTACATCATCATTAAAAAGGAATTTAGGGTTGTTGATGCAAGAAAATGCTTAGAACAATGTGAAAGGAAAGAGATGAATCAGAATGGTTTATATACATTATGAGCTCAAATATGTAAAATAAGATGCATACAAAAAAGGAAATGAAAAATAATGTCTAAGAAATTGAATTTTCCTATCTTTCTACTCAGATTGTTCTGTAATATTACTTTCATAATCAAAATTTTTTAAATGGTGAAATGAATCATCATTCATGCTTCA
>NW_012147986.1:4718436-4744112 GCF_000956105.1 Propithecus coquereli | reverse complement strand
CAGCTAATCTTTTGAGGGAAACAGCCTGAAATCATGCTAAGTAAGAGAAACAATGCTGCAACGCTGAGATCTTTTCTGAAATAAAAGTTGGATGTAAAAAAAAAAAAAGCCAACCAAGATGATTATAACCACAGGCAAGAAAAAACTTAAGGCTTATGTCTTATGTCTGAATAAACTTAAAATTAAGAAAGTCTCAACCTAAGTGTTCTCAGTAACACAGGAGACCAAAATTAAAATCTGCTGACAGCTGCAGTCACAGCTAAAGATATGGGATGTTTAGGTGCTTGTGTTTCAGTTTTGGCTTCTCTTTTATTAATGCTGGATCCAAGCTCACATTGAAGTAAATGTAACTGCTGCTAACTATGCTTACATTTTCCTCTCCCCCATGCCTTAGTTGTTTACCCTTCCCACTAGCATTCTTCCTATTCTTTCTTTGGAGTTCTATTTCCTGGGCCTCTTACTACCTAGCTCAGAATTTCTTCTCATTTGGCTAAGAACACATGGGGTCTCAAAAGCTGACATTCTTCTTAAAGAATAGAAGCAACTATACAGGCTCTCCACTCCCTCCCAGCCTAGCTGTCCCTTATAAGGAAAATCCACCCCAGGCAGGCTCCTGGGTGATGCAATTTATATGCAACTATAATTCTGTGTATTTTCATAGCATTCTTTGTTTTGCATGATACTTTCACAGATATCGTTCCACCTTGCTTTTGCTATCCACATTCATGGATGAAAAAGCTAAGATTCAAAAGGTTAAGTGACTTGCCCTAGGTCCAGACTCCAAAACCAGCTAATGATAGGAACAGGACAAGAACCTAGGTCTCCTAATTCCTGCTAGGAGCTGTTAGCACTGTACCAAACTCTTTCTATAAGGAAAAGGGGAAAGAGTTAGTGAACTATTTTCCTTTTCTCCCTAAGTGAGAAGTTACATGAACTGTCATATGTAGAATGCTTTAGGACATTGTTATATCCCTGCCCCCTCCCCCGCCAAATTCATATGTTGAAGCCTAAATCCCCAATGTAATGGGTATTTAGAGGTGAGGCCTTTGGGAGGTAATTAGTTCATGAGGGTAGAGCCCCCATGAATGGGATTAGTGCCCTTGTAAGAAGAGAAACTGGGGAGATGATCTATCTGCTTTCTGCCATATGAGGATATAGCAAGAAAGTGGCTATGAACCAAAGAGAGGGTCTCACCAAACACCTGATATGCTAGTGCCTTGATTTTTTGGACTTCCCAGCCTCTAGAACTCTGAGAAATAAATATTTATTATTTAAGCCACCCAGTCTAGCGTATATTATAGAAGCCCCAGCTAAAACAGACACTCTACCTGAACATTTTATTTCCCATAGTGTTCTTACAAATGGCAAGCCTAGATATACTTTTATTTTACAACTAATGTCGAAGAGAATGCAACCAATTCCGAGGAGAGGAGACTCATTTGTTGTCCTTGATAACAAACGAGGAATCTGAAGAGTTTGTTTTAAACAATTTCCATGGTCTTACAACCCATTGGCATAGAATCCCCAGAGTACTTCTACCACTGTGCCACACACTTCTACTGGAGACATGTGACATTCATCAGGAATAAGGCCACTCAGAAATCCATTGACTTGGGAGCACAGAACAATCTTATTATACTGATAGAAACTTGATGTTACTTTATCAGTAAACAAATTCAGTGTGAACAAGCATCTGTGACTTTTAGTGTGGTGTGACCTATCCACTCCCACTGGATTCCAAGCCTCTATATTCCTGTACTGCTTGGTTTTATTAGTAAATATGTTGTCCATTTCTCAAAGCTAAATAAATAGGGCTAAAAGTTCTGGGTCTTATAAAGTATGTATCTTTATAAGAAACTGTGAAACTTTTCCTAAGTGTTTGTACCATTTTACATGCCCACCAGCAATGAGGGTTTCAGTTGCTCAACATCCTCTCCAACACTTGGCATTGCCAGTCCTTTTAATTTTAGCCAGTCTAGTGATGATATAGGGGTAAGAAGAAGAAAGGAAATAAAGAACAGAAATCAGTGAATTAGAAAAGGAAGAACTATAGAGAAAATAAATCAATGAAACTAAAATATGTTTTTTAAATGTCTTTAAAATTGATAAATCCTTGACAAAACTGAGCATGAAAAATGACCAGTGTTAGAAATGAAAGAGGGAACATCATTATAGATCCTACAGACCTTAATTAGGAAAATCTTATACAAACAATTTCAACAAAATGGACAAATTCCTCCTTGAAAGACACAAACTATCAGTAGACCTCCATCTACTAAAGAAATTGAATTTGTAGGTAAAAATCTTCCAGGCCCAAATGGCTTCATTGATAAATTCAGATATCTAAAGGAAAAATTAAAAAAAAAAAACAATTCTATATAAATTATTTCATGCCACAGAGGGAACATTTCTCAATTCATTTTATGAAATCAACATTACTCTAATACCAAAGCCTGACAAAAATATTATAAGAAAAATTACAGGCAGATTCCACATGGACATATATATATAAAATGTGCTTATAATTTCTATTTGCTTAAAGTATTAGTATATCAAATCCCTCAATATATAATAAAGATAATATATCAAGACCAAGAGGGGTTTATCCTTGGAGTTCACAGACTTGAAAATCTATCATATTAACAGAAAAGAAAAAACCATATAATCATATCAACAGATGCAAAAAGAGTGTCTGACAATGTCATATTGATTCTATTCTCAGAAAACTAGGAATAAAAGAAAAATTCTTCAATTTCATTAAGGGGCATTGACAAAAAAACTATAGCTAACTTTATCCTTAATGGCAAGAGACTGAGTCCTTTCTCTTTGAGTTACAAAACAAGGCAAGAATATGTGCTCTTACCACTCCTATTCAGAATTGTATTGCAGGCCCTAGCCAGTGCCTTAAGGCAAGAGGGAAAAAAAAAAGGTGGAGGGGAGGGAGTAAAACTGTCTCTATTCTCAGATGAACCACTGTGTCTGCAGAAAGTACTAAACAATCTAACAAGAAGCTACTAGAATAAGTGAATTTAGTAAAATTGCAGGATACAATATGAGTCTATAAAGTTCACTATATTTCATAAATATACTAGCTCTGAACTGGTATTATTTTCAATATTTCACCAATTTTATAGGTGAAAATTGGCATTATACTATTTGTATTCCTTACCAATAGTGAAATCAAACCATTTTTCACATATTTATTAGCCATTTGTATTTTGTAAATTGCCTATTGTTTTGTGCTCATTTTTTTATTTCCCATATCCTATGATTATCTCTTATTGGTTTCTAAGAATTTTTACATATTAAGGTTATAGCTCTAGCCAAATACTAGACCAGACAGCTGGCATGAGGACCAAACTTTCTATCTGAGAGTGCATCCATTTTACACTTGGGAGGCTACCCGCCTCCATGCACACACTCAGCCTCTTGTACCTTCCTGCCTTATTCCTCCAAACTCCCACCAGTCCCCCACTGAAGAGGGCCAACAAAAGGAATTGTGATAATGATTCATGCAGACACAATCTGCACCTGGACTCTGTCCTTGGAGGTACTGAACAGGGAATTAATCACACCACTCTTTGAAGTGGAGGTTGAGAGGTATTAGAGATGGGTATTGTTTTTAATAAATGGGAGCTAATGCTCTCAGTACCAAGGCCTCTGGAATTATCTGAATAAAGAGATCACTGCTGTTAATCTAAGACAGATTGCATTTGACTACTTTCTGACTTCAGTGGCCACTCTTTGTTTCAGTGGGCTGTAAAGGGCTGTGTAGTATTATTACAGGTAGCGGCAGGGTCTGTATGGGCAGTGGCAAATCAAGGCAACACGGCTTGGGAGACTGTACATGTTGCCAATAATTTTTCACCAATTATCATTTGCATTTTAAGTTGCCTTTTAATTAAAATTTAACTTATGATGTTCGACAGAAATTTTATATTATGTGTAATTGAAGTTTTCAACTTTTACCTTTGAATTTATTCCGTTTTTTATAAGTTGAGATGGATTCCTTTCATTTAAAGTTTTCAAAAAGTTAACTTTTTCCATCTGGAATATATTATGGAGTGTGGTATCAGGAAAGAACAATGATGATGTTTCCCACAAATAGCCAATCAGCCTACCGTCATTTATTCAATGATTAAAAAATTCTTCAAAAACTACTCTGAAATAACTTTAGAATCACAAGACTCATGAGAATAGCATATGTAATTAGAGTTGAAATTTTAACTTGAAGCAGAACTGCAAATACTATAATTGTCAGAATTTTCATGAGGTCTTAGTGGGTCGGTGAGCTACCTTTAGGTTGTTCAGCCTTCCACCTAACACGTACTGAGCACTGGGTAAGTGTGGAGAAGGCTACCATAAATAAGATTATTCCCTCTCTTCCATGTGCTCACAGGACAGGACAGGAGATGTCCTCAACTTCCCTCTGGAGCCAATATGGGCGGGAGACCAGAGCTTCAACTTCCTGAGGCTGCTGCTCCCTCCTGGACCTCTGGTCTTAGTGGGATGGATTCGTACTTCTTTTGCTTAAGGTATAAACAGAAGACTAGAGGAGAAGACTAGCTCAATTTAGAAAGGCCTTGATTCAAAACTTCTTCCTAATTGGATCTAGAAAATGAGAATTTCTACATCCTTTGGAATGACTGAAGCACACAGGGCTTTGTTTTACTGTCTGAATGATTCAGACCTAGTCATTAAAAGATATTATTACTTACCATAGTCTTATTTGCCTGTCCGGGCATCCACCACAAGGTTGGAGAGCCTAAAGTTACTAGATTATTTGAGGATATGTTGTAAGGAAATGCTCTGCAGTCTCTAAACTCACTCATAAATCCCCAGTCCCAGCAAATAAAGCCCAGGTTCTTACATATAAATTTTCACATCTAGAAGTAGGGATGGATAGTTAATTGTTCCAAACAATGATCACACAGCTTTTAGTTTGAGCATTGGCCATCTATTTATATCTTACTTGTAATAGGCTGATTATAAGGAAAATGATTGAAATGAAGGTTTTCTGATCAAGTCAGCAGTGATAGTGCTACCTTGAAGTTTTCATTCTAGTGGTGAAAGCTTTAACACTATCTGTGACATTAAGTCACCAATATTTCAAGCTTAAGTATTAAAAATTTTATACAGATACCACATTCTCACAGAAAACACTGAAACCTTGACATGTCCAGGTAAATCCAGTTAAGTAGCAAGTCCCCAGATTATTATTCCTAGTTCATAAGGGAAATGTCCCTGTTGTGGGTACCTGAGGAAAAGTCAAGAATGTCAGAATTAAAACTGGAAGTCAGGAAGATATCAGGATGCTATCTACTTCTGTAATTAACTCTGTGAACCCAGGCATATCTTAACTCAGTGGGCTTGATTTTTCAATGCAGGGTGGATTCTTCTATCTGATCTCTAAGGATACTTTTAGCTCTAACATGGTATACAGATTACATGCACGGGTTTGATGCTAGCTGTTTTCTGAAGAAAGTCATATTCTCAAATACTGCCATTTAGGGTCACATGAAATAGGACTGAAGGCAAGTCCCTGTGGGATTCCTTTTTGGCTGGGCACAGAGGGGAGAGCTGGGAATGCATCCCAGCATCTTATAAGATTTGCATGATTAAAAAAGTGAAATAACAAGGTTCAGAAATTTGAGCAAATTTTAAAGCAGAAGTAATCCCTACATTTTGATTCAGTTCATTTTCAGATTATCTTCCACATATGCATGTTTTATAGTTGCATTTTTAATATTAAAAATTCAACAATTACAATTGTATGTTGTCCAACTACCTATTCATTGTTACAGTTTTAATGGTGACATAGGACTCTATCATGATGTATTATGACAATTAGACTATTCCCCAGATATTAGATATGTCAGTTGTCCCCTACCATAAAAAATATTCTAATAATTAATTTTGTGCATCTATATCTCTACATCAACAGGAGTGAAATTATTTGCTCAAAATAAATGAATCTTTATGGCTTGTCCTGCACACAGCCATTTTTTAAAAGCATTGTACATACCATTTTACAATCTTACCAGCAATAAAGAAGGCTTTGTTTATAATAAAGATATCGCTGGGAATTACTTTAAGAAGTAGATTTTCTAGTTTACTTTTCACTATTATTTACAAGAATGAACATTTCTACATTTTAATTTCATTTCTTCTCATGGAAAATGTTCTTCCTGTTTTGTCAGTATTTCTGTTGGAGATTGGTATTTTAAAAAAATCAGGCTCAAAGATTTAAAAAGTGTCATACTTTTCTATTGCTTTATTTCCTTTATGATTTCTTCTATTTAAAAATCGAGTTATTTTCCCATAGTTAACAGTATTTTGATTTTTCCATAATTTTAGATTTATAATTTAACTTTCCCATCTTATTCAACCTTGATTTATATGATACTGTACATTTTACAAAGAATTTAAGATGACATTTAGATTTTTATATAAAACTAAATATATGCAAATAAAATAATGATCATGGAAAATAAGCATATTAAACATAATGCATTGTTTGAGCTTAGATTTGGTTCGGGGCTTTCTGGTTTCCAATGCAAAAAAAGACTGTCAATTATCAGTGATTTTAAATATTTTTACAGAACTTTTTCTTCACAATATAAGGCAGTACTGTAACATATGACTAGACGAAGAGAGATGTTTGCCTTCTCCCTGTCCCATCCAACAAGTCCTGAAGTAGTACCTCAGGGGAACCCTAAGACTTCAGAAAACAGTTTGAAAAATGAGTTAAATCATTCTCCGCATTAGAAAGGAGAGAAATATTAATTTCTTGAAGAAAAAAAACGGAAAAGTTTTCCTAGTTCTAAATTCTTAAAAAAAAACCAAAACTCCACATGGAACATTAAAGGGCATTTAGCTGTGAGCAAACTTTCATTAACACTTGAAAGCCTAATGTCAAAATACAATTCAGTGAAAGTGGGTCTAGGCTTGTTTAAGGGTGTTGTTTTTGATGGCTTAACTGGTCTATCAATAGTGCTTAATACTCCTAGAGGTCTGAAAATACATTTTAAATGTATTTAAATACATTTTTAAATGTATAATCCATTTCTGTAGAAATAGATGTTTTCCCCAGAAAAATATAACATTGACTCAATAAAACTCCCAAAAGGTAAAAGTCATGGACTAAATTGAAAGTTAAAGACCGCCTTTCCAAATCTCTTTATTTTTGATCCTGACTTATGGGGAAATTCTGTCAGACTTTCAAGCAATAGCTAAGTCCTATGCTGTGTAAATTGTTTCAGAGTATAAACTATAAAAAAAGTTTCTAATTCATTTTGTAATGCTATTAACCTTGACATGAAAACTTAAGACTGCTTTCTAATTGTTCTTCGCCTCTCTATCTACCCCTCCAATCTACACATGCCAATTTTCACATGCTAATCTTATCACATTACCAGGAACTGAAACTCCTACATTGAAAGGTTTTTAAAAGGGGGAGTAATGGTGGAATGGATTTGTCCGGTGAACCTTACACAGTTGATTATATAATCTGGCAAAATGTAAACAAAAACTATTTGAGGGCTTTAAAAAGTGACTCCTAAAAGTAGGACAGAAGCCAGAGGACAGTCACTCTTGAAAGACTTCAACTGCAACAATTACAAATTTTGTTTGTGGCTTTCTTGCCCAAGGGCACTCCTCAATCCTTTGAGGGTCTGGCAGGAGAAAGTGGGGGCCCTACCTGCTGAAAGTGACAGAAGACGACACCAGGACTGGCAGAGAAGCTGGAAATTTAGGTAGGAAACCCTGGGAAAAAGAGCTGCAGAAAGGATGGAACCCCAAATCTGGCCATAACTCTGACTATAATCGCTAGCCAACTGCAAGTGTAGGATAGTGGGAGGGAGACTCCCTAGGAGACCCACTGAAAAAGCAGACAAACCAGCACAATCTTGGAAAGATAAAGTTGTGCTGAATAAGATTTGTAAGTTCATTTTTGTTTTAGTGCATTCCCAAACCTGAGAAGTTGGAGCCTTACTGTCATGAGGTGTCAAAGTAAGACTTTAGCACTGGCAGAGCAGCTGGAAATTTAGGGAAAACCTAAGGGTGGGTGGGTCCAAAAATCTCACTATAAACTCTGATTCCTTGGCTGACTGCTAAACTCCATGGGCACAAAAGAGGACTAGGCTAAACAAACCCAGCAATTAGAAGTTTAAAAAGACTGAGCAGAGATATTAGCTGCTGCACACTGCTAGGAAGACAAAATTTGAAGTTTAAGTATAGGAATGTTTACTGCCTGCTAGAGTGTAAAAAAAAAAAATAATAATACTCAATATATTATCCACAATGTTAAGTTTCTAACCAAAAATGACTAGACACATAATACAGGAAAGTGTGACCCATATTCAGGAAAAAAATCTACAGTAATTTACTCTAAATAGAGCCAGGTGTTCATTTATCAAACATTTCAAACCAGCAATTATAAATATGCTCAAGAAATAAAGGAAAACATGGTCTCAAGGAATAAACATAAGGAATCTCCAGAAATTGAAATTACAAAAAATGCAATGAGAATGCTAGAGCTGGCAAATATAATAAATATTTAGAAGACCAGTATAAGACTGGAAATAGCAGAAGAAACAATCAGTAACCTTAAGGATACATCAATAGAAATGATCTAATCTGAAGATCCATTAAAAAAATTGAAGAAAATTGAACAGGGCCTCAAAGACTTGTGGGATAATATGAAGCTTTCCAACATATGTTTAGTTGAAGTCCTGCAAAGAAAGGAGATAATGGAGTAGAAAAAAAGTATTTGACAAAATAGTTAATAACACTCCAAATTTTGTGAAAACATTAACCCATAGATTCAAGAAATGCAATGATCCCAAGGAAAAAGATACAAAGAAAAAACACACTTAGGTACATCATAGTCGAATTACTGAAAACCAGAACGCTACAATATACAAAGGGATCATCTTACTGTGTATGTATTAAGCCTTAATTAAAACATTTCAAAGCAAACAAAGGAACGAAATACAGGACCAGAAAATGGAATAGAAAAATGGAGAGTAAAGCATGTGAAAACGAAGGTAGGATTTTATAAAAGGCCAATAAAACTGAAATCTCTAGCTGATCAGGGAAGAAAAAGGAAAAATGTTGAATATTAAGAATGAAAGAATAGACATTGTTAGAGATCCTAAGACATTAAAGGATGGTGGAGGATTATTGTGAATACTTTATGCCAATAAATTTGACAACTTAATTGAAATGAATGACTTCAAAGAAATTATAAAACTAACCATGAAATAAACCTGAATAGCCCAATATCAATTAAGGAAATTCAATTTATAATTAAAAACCTTCAAATAAAGTAAAATGCCTTCATTGGTGAATTCTGACACTAGGAATAATACCAGTTTTATAAAGACTCTTTCAGAAAATAGAAGAGTGAACACTTTCCAAATCATTTTATGCAGCTAGCATTACCCTGACACCAAAACTAGACAGAGAGATAAGAAAAAAACCATAGACAAATATCCTCCAGAAACACAGATATAAAAATCCCCAACAAAATATTAATGAATCAAATCCCAGTATACATACAGAGAATATACCATAACCAAGTGGTATTTTACCTGGGTATTCAAGGTTATTTTAATATTGAAAAAGCAATGTAATCTACCATAAACCGAATAAAGAAAAAAATACCTTATGATCATCTCAAAAGATATAGAAAAAGTATTTGAAAACATTTTACAATACATTCATGATAAAACCCTCAGTAAACTAGGAATGGAAGGGAACTTCCTTAACCTAATAACAGTATAATCATACGGCTGACATTATACTTGTTGAAAAACTGAATGCTTTCTCCTAAGATTGAGGAACAAGAATGTCTACTCTCACCATTTCTTTTTAGCAGCATACTGAAGGTCTCAGTCATTAAAATTAGGCCATAAATAAAAGGAATACAGCTTGGAAAGAAAGGATAAAAACTTTTTATTTACAGATGACATGATAACGTAAGTAGAAAATCCTAGAGCTTCTACAAAAGAAAGCTATCAGAATTAATAAGTGAGATTAGCAAAGTCTCAGAATTCAAGATCAATGTACAAAAATCAATTTTATTTCCATATACCAGCAATATAAACAATTCCATTTATAGTAGCATTCAAAAATATGTAGTTAATAATAAGTTTAACAAAATATACATAAAATCTGTAGAGGGAACATTGTAATATACTACAGAGAAAATTCAAGACCTAAATAGAGACATAGCATATTCATGGATTAGAAAACTCAATATTAAGATGTCAAATCTCTCCAAATTGACCTATAGATTTAATGCAAACCCAATATCCCAATTTTTGGAGAAATCTGACAAGCTCTTTCTAATGTATGTATCTCATGTATATGATATTAATATATACACATGCAAAGGACCTAGAATAGCCAAAATAACTTTGGATAAGCAAAGATGGAGGATTTATGCTTCCTGATTTAAGGACTACAGTACAGATAATGAAATAAAATTGTTTTGGCTCTTCTGGGTCATTTGCATTTCTAAATTAAGAAAATTCACATATATTGAATGTGTAAAGCAACTAGAATTCTCATACATTGCTGTTGGAAATATGAAATAGTACAAAAGTCTGAACATTTGTTATATAGATAAATATACACTTACCATGTGACTTAGCAATTCTCCTCTCAGGTATTTACTCAAGAGAAATGAAAACATATACTCACACTGAGACTCATACTCAAATGTTCATAGCAGGATAATACCAAAAGCTGAAAACAACCCAGATGTCCATGTATTGGTAAAGGGGTAAATCGGCCTATATCCATACAATCTATTGTACTACCTAGTGATAAAAGTACTGATACATACAAACAGATGAATCTCAAGAACATTATACCAAGGGAAAGAAGCCAGACACAACATTATAATTATATTTACATGACGTCCTCACATAGTTAAAACTAATATTGAGACAGCAAGCTCAGGGGGTGGGGTAGGGATGGGGAGATTAACTGCAAATAGGCATGGGGGAGTTTTCAGGGTAATAGAAATGGTTCTGTATCTTTACTGGGGTGGTGATCATACAGTAGCATCCATTTGCCAAAGCCTACATAATTGTACACTTAAAGTTGGTGCATTTTATTGTGTATAAATTGAATTACAAAATTGATTTGAAAATCTTCAACGAATTTCTATAGTCATTAGGATAAATCCAATAAAGATGATAACCCTATAATATCTAACCCCTACTTACCTCTCCAGTTTTATCTTGAGCCAGTCTCTGCCTCACTCTCCACTCCAGCCATGCTGGGTTTCTCTCATCCATTAGAGCATCATACGCTCTCTCCCAGCTCCCGACTTTTGCAATTCGTCTTTCCTCAATGGCTCCCTCTTCCCCCAGCTCTTATTCATCCTTAATTTCTTTCTCAAGAAAGCCATGTCCAAAATCTTGGATTAGGATAAGACCCCCACTATATGCTCCAAGGGAACTACTAGTTTTTCACTACGCTTTTTTATAATAGCAAGTATTTACCTTATTGACAATCATGTACAAGGTAGGTTTTCCCCCTCTAGATGAGCAGCTCCATGAAGCCCGGGGAATCTATTTTGTTTACCATACTTCCCCTAGCTGCCTGAGATATAGGAAATCCTCAAATATTTGCTCATAAGGCAAGCAAATAAAAAATAAAAATCTAAAAATCCTAAATAAAATCTTAGCATACTGAATTTAACAATGTATTATTAAATAAAACTAACATATCATGTTTAAATAGGGCTTATTTTAGGAAATAAAGGATAGTTTAGTATTTGAATGTGTATTACTTTATATAATTCATCACATTAATATATCAAAGAAGATAAATTATCTCCATAGATGGGAAAAGGAATTATATGAAATTCAACACATCTTCCAATTAAAAAAAATACCTTAGTGAACTAGAAAAAGTTTGCTTTTACATAAGTTTCTGAAACTAACATTGTACCTAACGCTGAAGTCCTGGATACCTCTTGCCACTACTGGTCATCAACGTTATTCTAGAAACATTATACAATGCAATAAGGCCAGGAAAAAAGCCCAGAAGAATGACAGTTAAAAACAGATTATGGCCATCTATCTGAAAAACCCAAGATAATTAACTAAAAAATTTTGGTAAGCAAGTTCGTAAGATGGTCAGTTACAAAATATACGAATACATATATTAATAAAAACAATGTGTTTAAAACAATGTAATATTGGCATAAGAGTAGACATATCAACAGGATTAGAGAGTATACAAAGAAACAATTTTTGCCATATAAGTAATTACCATGAAACTGACCATTGGAGAAGTATGCATTTATATAATTGTATTAGGACATTATGGACAAATACATTCCAATATAAAAGTATGAATTGAAATATTTAAATCAATAATTCATGAGAAATTCAACAAATGAGACCATGAGCGTTCAGATGAAAATGCACAAATGTAGTTGTGTGTATATGCTTGCATAATCAATCTTGGAGTCAAGGTAGACTTTCCAAGCTGGCTCTTAACTGCAAAAACCACAAAGGAAAAGGCCTATATTTTGGACTATATGAAAATTTAAAATTTATATTTTAAGAAAAGTTAAAAAGCAAATGATAAATGGTGAACACATTCAAGATATGATAAAAGAGATGACTATTTTTAATTTATAAAGGTTTCTTAAAAACCAATGAAATACCCTTAAGTATAAAAATGGGTAAAACCTATGAACATGCAATCCACAAAGGAAATACAAATAGTAAATAAACATGTCAAGATTTCAAATTAATAGAAACTAAAGAAATAAAAGTTAAAATATTCTGCCTATCAGATTAAAAATATTTAAAAATGATTAATTATACCTAGTGCAGAAGGAGATGGATACTTAAATACAGATGATAGGAGTGTAAATTGCCTAGCCTTTCTGGAGGTCAGTTAGGCAGTCTTATAAGGTGCCTTAAGATGTAAATTTCTTCTAGGGATCAAGAAAACATTAGACAATTGTGCAGAAGTGAGTGATTTTTAATGTAGTTTATAATACTGAAAAATAGAAATAATCAGCAATAGGTGACTGAGGATAATTTGATACAATGAGATCACAGAGGACCCAGACTTTAAAATGATATTCCATGTATACATCTTTGAATGTGTATTTGATATTGAAAGATATACATAAGTAGAAAAGAATATATAGAATGATACCCAATAAATACATATACATTCCAATACATAGTAGAAACAACTTTCTAAGAATATTCACCAAAATGTTAACAGTTGTCTCTTATAGGAATTATTTATTTCCCCCATTTTTGTATTTTTCTCTGTTGAAGATTCTTTGATGGAAAATAGAACTTTTTCCAAAAATAATTCAAACATAAGATGAAAAGGCACAGGCTGCTAGATTATTTCCTTGTGTTACTATCGTGGTTGTTTTAGGGATATTGGGCACTGTGAAAACTAAGGTTCTAAAGGACTATGTGGATTAGCTCTTAGACCAGGGCTTCTCAAAGCGCATTCCGCAAACCATCCCCATCAGGATCCTCTATGCTTGTTAAGAGTTTCTTTGGCCTCACTCTAGCTCTACTGAACTAAAATCACTGGAGGTGGAGCCTGAGTCTGGCATTGTAAACAAACTACCAAGGAGATTTTTATGCACACGGGTATTTGAGAACCTCTGCGATATTCCCTATAAAGCTAGGGGGCAGACAATTCTTGCAGAGGGAAAAAACTACCCAAATTTTACAGCAGCAGTTTAGGTGAGCCTTTTTTTCCCTGTGTTTTAGCAAGCTTACTTCACCACCTATCATGTTTGCACATATATTTAAATCTGTATCTTGACTATCCTTTCTACCAATTTTTTCCTTTAGGGACCAATATGACCTGGTTATATCATTGTTTTACTAGATACTAAGAGGTTTATCATTTTCCATGGCAGTCACTTTTTGGGCTCCTTCCTTTAGAGTAGATTTAAGTAGCAAAATGTCATTCAAATCAGCTTTCTCACAATCAAAAGGTTGTAGCTACTTGGAATCAGAAACTTCTCAGGGCCAATTATCTAAATCAGTCCTGATGTAGAATATAACAGGGGAAATGGGGATATAGGTAATATCTCTCCCAAACCATCTACTGCTGCTTATATGGTGGCATTTATAGGATCAGGCTGCCATACAAAAGATAATTACACAGTTCTCTCTCCAGCAGATCCTTGAAGGAAACTCACAACCCAATTTCCACAGTAATTGGCTTTGAATATACCTTTTCTTAGAAAAAGAGTGATTTCCATGGTTTCCCTTTGCCCTGGTACCACGCCTCCATAACCCCAAGCAGGCCTTACCGGCATGGTGATCTGGATGGGTTGCCGTTCTCCACTCTTGGTTGGGACCACACCTTCTGTGTCGTATGTGCCCGTATAAACAATTCTGTCCCCATCAGGCTCTTTAGACTTCAGCTCCAGCGGGACAAGCACACCACCAATGGAAATGTTCCTGCAATGGACTTGAGTTGACCACATATGGTAGGAATTAGCCTAGGTACCCTCTCTTGGTCTGGAGCAAAACCCTAGGCAGGAAACCTACAGGGTTTGGCTAAAGGGGACATTGTGGTATGGTAAAAAGTTCAGTAGGTGGTGGTTTTCCTCTTTAGTTGCTCATTAAAATCATCTGTGGAGCTATTAAAAACCTACCTATACCCAGCCCCATCCCCAACCCCAGAGATTAAGATTTAATTGGTCTGGGATGTAGTTTGGACACTGATAAATTTATTTTAAGTTTATCTAGGTGATTTTCATGTGCAGATAGGATCAAGAATCACTGAATCAGTTCTCTAATGACTTGTTCTGTTCCAACAATCAGGGGTCCTATGATTTGGGGTACCTCACACCTGCCACACCACCAGAAGTTCTTACTGGCATCATTCCTTTGTGTTAGGATAATGGCTCTCAAAGCGACGTCCCTGGACTAGCAGTACCAGCATCACCTGTGGACCTATTAGAAATCAAATCCTTAGGCCCACAGTAAACTAGAAATTCTGATGTGGGCCCCAGTCATCTGTGTTTTAACAAGGTCTCCAGAAGATTCTGATGTATACTCAGGTTTGAGAACTACCGAGTTAGGGCACTGAAAAATCCTTGATGAAATTAAAGTGTAATTAGAAAAAACAATCTTGTTATTAACAAATTCATTTGTAGATTAGTTTGAAAGTAGAGAACTACTTCGAAGAAAATGGAATGTAGAACACATAACCTTTCCTGCAACCAATCCTCCAACCAATCCAGGGATAAGGTTGCCAGGAAAGGAGGGAAAGGAAAAGCCTGGGTTATATACAGGTGCACACGCCACTGTGGCTGCGTGCAGCTGTGGGGGATGCTGACAAATAGGTGGACCGGGAGTACCAGAAACCATCCAGGTTTGGTCCTAGGTCCTTGCACCTGGAAGGCGAATCCAAGTTTATCGTACTAACTTAAGTTATAAAAGCTGTCTGCTGGATTCAAAGCCCACTCCCCGCCCCCACCCCACAATAATGCCCAGCATATGGTATACACAATAAATGTTGGTTTATTTTCTCTTTCCAGACTAGACTTCACACAATACTTAGGTGGAAGCTTAGAGGTCAAGGCCCCCACACAGACTTTCCCGCCAGAGGTCTAGTGGATACATCATCCTGTTGGAGCTGGGAAGAGATAATTCCTAACAGGAATAAACCAAAAAACATCCTCTTGCTGTGAGGATGTTGCTAATCCCAGGCACCATCACCAGGCTGAACAGAGAACTCGGGAGAAAACGAAAAGCGTAAGCGTGGAAAACCGTGAACTAGGCCTGAGCAGAGGCGGCCATCCGGGGGGCTTGTGCCTGCTCTTCCAGACCTGGGGACCCCGGCCGCGGGGGCAGCGGGGAGCTTCCCTCAGGGAACCCCAATGGCCACCCCTCCCCCGCCTTGACTCCTCATTCCTCAGCTTTTCTCCCCTCTTCAGCCTCGAGGGCAGAGCGGGCTGCACGCCAGGACCTAGCAGAGGAGGGCAGGGATTGCGGTAGTGAACCCTGCGAGCTTCTCCTCTCGGCCCCACCCGGCCGCCCGTGGTTCCGCGCCGATGGCTGGACAGAAGGGATGAGAAATTTACAAGAAACAAACAAAAACCCTGGCTTCCAGCGGATGATTTCAACGAAGCCACTGAGGTCACCCCGAGGGGTGGGGGGAAGCGAGAACAGAGGAATACCAGCGTAAGGCAGAGGAGGGGGCGAAGGCGAACAGGGAGCAGACCTCTTTCCCCCACCCCCTGGCCCGCTGGGCGAGGCCAGAGGCCCCAGAGAGGCCCGGGCCGTCCCGGGGACCCCCAGTCCTCCGCCCGCACCCCTCGCGGGACCCTGCAGCCGCGGCGCACCCCGCACTCACTCGACCTGCAGCGTGGTGGGCTTAATCTTCACCTCCACCTTGTAGGAGGAGCCGGTGAGCAGCTTGATGGTGCGGTTCTGGCCGAATCGCTGCCCGTCCACCTTGTAGAAGACCGGGCCGTCATTGGGCTGGATGCGCAGCGCGATGGAGAGGCGCACGAGGCCCGGCAGGTCCCCCATGGCTGGGCGAGGGGCTGGCGCGGCGGCTCCGGGGGCCGGAGGACAGCGCGGGCTGCGACCGAGTGGTTGGAGCGCGGGGGGCGGAGAAGAAGACGCGCGAGGAGGGAGAGGGAGGTGGTGGAGGGGAGGCTGCCGCTAGGAACCCGCGCCGTCCCCGCCGTCCTCCTGGGCTTCGGAGCAGCAGCTGCTGAGGCTGTGGCCCCCCGCCCCAGTCGGCGAGGACGCGGGCCCGAGAGACAGCCTCCGGGCCGGGAGCTTCCCCATCCCCCGCTCTCCTGCTGCGCCCTCTGCGCACCCGGGGGCTCGCCGCGGCCCGCAGGCCACCCAACAGCTCAGCGCGCCTGGGGGCGAGGGAGTTAATCCTGTTTACGCACCACAATCCCCTTCAGCTGGGGAAGCGGACATTTAGGCTCCTCCTGGAACCGGGTGGGAGGAGGAGAGGAATGGGAGGCACTGGGGTTAAGCGACTGCTACCCCAGCGACTGAGATCCCCGGAATCTGGATACTGCATAGGCCACTAAGGGGCTTGCGGATCCGGCCCCAGCCAGGCAGGAGGAGACTGAGAGGGGAAAGGAAACAGGAAACCGCTAGCTAGAGATTTAGATTTCAGGAAATTTGAGTCTTTCCAAAGCTTAGGGGAAATGGCCGAGGCAAGGCACAATTCCATCTAATGTGGACTGCCGGCCACACTAGATTAGGAATGTACGGAAGAAAAAGAAAAGAAAAGAAGCATATACAAGGAGCTACACCTTCTTGCGGGTGTGCATTTCCATTAAACACATCCTTGTCTCAAAAATGACGGGGTGTAATGAGTCACTATGTGTACACAAATCTTGAAGGATGAGCTATTAACCCTGTAAAAGGCACCTGGTATGTGCCTAAAGCACACTTGTAACAACGGCAGAGGAGGGATGGGTCAAAGGATTATTGGCAGGGCGCCCCATGCGACACCGCAGAGTTTAGATTTGCATATTAAGCATGATTAGACAGTCTTCGTGGTGGCAGAGGTCGGTTGACAGCGGGTGATTTTTGGAAGCACGGGGACACTAAGGGTATTAGAGCTGTCCTGGGAATGTCTTCAGAGAACAGAGAGTGAGCACCTGCTTCAGCACCACCTAGGTGGATAGTACCAGAATCATCCAGCACACCTGGGAAATGGAGACGTGAGTGAGTGAGAGAGAACAAATGAGTAGGGATGGGTTTGATTGGCAGTTCCTGTTCACCCAGGTGAAACTGCTTTTCTTTAGAAATAAAAAGCGATGTATATAATATATATGTAATATGGGTGTTTATTGTAACATTGGTTGCAAAAATCAAAACCTAAATGAAATGTCAACCAATAAAAAATGGTTAATTAAATTCTCATATAACTATACTATGTACTGCTACACAACTATTAAAATAATAATTGTATGTTGCCTTGGCAAACACATGTGCTAAAACTGTTAAGGATAAAAGTGGGGTGGCTGGGAAACTATGGAAGCCTGAGGGCAGACATTTTGTCATTTTTATCCATTGCTGGCTGTTTCCCCAGCATGCACAGAACAGTGCCTGGCATATAGTAGGTGCTCCGAAAATATTTGTTGAATTGAATTACTTTCCTTTCCTTAAACATGTCCATATATAAATTATTTTATATCTTCAAAATTAATTATATCCATATGATCTACCTGGAGTGATGTAAAGAAAAAAATATAATTACAAGTAGTACTTACAGTATTTTAAAACAATGAAAAATTTAAAAACCATATAAATTTGTATATGGTTTTATTAACACTTTTAAAAGAATGAGAGGGCACACAGTAACCTTAATGTTCGTAACTCTAGCGAATGTGTAGTGGAAAGAGAATGCATATCCTTTTGGAATTATTTTAAAGCCTTTTTGGAAATTTCACCTTTTTTCTCAATCTTTTGTTCAGCAACCCCACAATCTCAAGCCAACTGCCACCTTTGCATTGAAAATAGTGTCAGACTTGAAACATAGTGACTCCTGTTTGAAGTCTGGCTCTAGCAAGGCACAGCAGAATGCGCTTGTAGTTCCAGCTACTTGGGAAGCTGAAGTGGGAGGATCACTGGAGCCTATGAGTTCAAGGCCAGCCTGGGCAACATGGGGAGACACCCATCTCTGAAATCAATCAAGCAATCAATTCTGGCTCTGCCACTTACTAGTTTCTTTATACAAAGCACTGAACATATTTGTGTTTCAATTTTCATTATTTGTAAGATGGGGATTAAAATACCTCCTTGCCAATATTGTGAGAATTAAATGAGAAAATGGAAACTGCAAAAACAAATTCCTTTTCATATATGAGGTATTACTAATGCTGGGTAATATCCATTAAGAATAACATTTTCAGAAGCATACAATGCAGTGTCTTAAAATGAAATTAATAAATGTAAAAGTAATTAGAAAATTTCTCATCACTGATACATATATGCAGAGAATATGAGTATGGAGCATAATGATCTGTGTTTGCATTACCAGATCTGTGGATCACAAGCTGGGTGACCTTGAGCAAGCTGCTTTAGCCTCACAGAGCCCGTTTTTTTATTTGTAAAATGATGGTGGTGACATATGTGATGCTCATAGATCCAAATGATTAAATAAAACTCACAAGAGTATCGATCACATATAGACACTCGATAAATTGTAACTATTTTTGTTTATTTAAAAATATACTTATTGTGTATTTTTAAAGTATCTAGTGCTTTCAGTCTTGTTGTAGATTTGTTAGTTATTACCTCAGGTTGGTGACCTTAAACATTGTCTATCAGCAAGGCAATCATTATTGCCATTCTTTTGGAAATTGGGAAATTGAGCCCAAGTGAGTGATGGACTTAGCTATCATTTGGAGGAATCGGCTGCTGTGGTCTGAGTGTTTGTGTCCCCCTCAAAATGCATATGTTGAAACCTAATCCCCAATACAATAGTATTAACAGGTGAGGCTTTTAGGAGGTAATTAGGTCATGAGGAGTCTGCCCTCATAAGTCGGATTAGTGCCCTTATAACAGGCCTGAGGGAACTTGTATGCCCCCTTCTGCCATGTGAGGATACAGCAAGAAGTTGCCATCTGTGAGGGAGACAGTGAGCTCTCACCAGATACCAAATTTGTTGGCACCTTGACCTTGGACCTCCAAGCCTCCAGAACTGTAGCGATAAATTTCTGGTGTTTATAAATTACCCAGTCTAAGGTATTTTGTTATGGCAGCTTGAATGGACTAAGACATCATGCTAACAATAGTTCCATATACACTGTGCCAGTCTCCGTGCTGATTCATATTATAGAGTTCAAAAAGCAATTAGCATTATAACATGGGACATAGGGGTGTGTGTGTGTGTGTGTGTGTGTGTGTGTGTGTGTGTGTATGTGTGTATATGAAAAAGAAATTAGTTGAGTGTGCTGGGCTTGGATTATACACACACACACCCACATACATACACACACTACAATCCCAGCACAGTTAACTATTATAATACATCTTTTTAATTCATGCCTATGTTCAGGCATAGTTTAACATCTGCAGGAATTGTTTCATATTTTTATTTTTAAATCAGTGTCGATGATGTGCCCGACTCCTTCTCTTCTCCTGCTTTAAGATATCTTAGTATTAGAGATGTCAACCAGCATGCTTTATATTTATATTAGGGCTGGCTCTCCTGGTTAGCTTTGCTAGACTTGAAGACAAAGCCATCTTACTGGGTGAATTCTAAAGAACCTAGGTCCTACCTTATGCCCAAAGGATTTTGTAGCCATGGCGATGAGCTACAGCTTTCCTGTTTGCTGGGCTCTTGGGGGAATCTGGTTACCTCTTCACCTGGTCACAGCACAGTAGAATTCACTCCTCTGCTGAGTGATGGTGAACCTAATATCAGCATTTGTGCTGGGCCAATTTAGCACAGTGATTTATGTTCCAAATAAAACTTTGGCTGTTTCCTGGCATGGATGTTATCTGTGAACAACCAGGACAACCTCACTCACTTTTTCTCCACAAATGTAAATAAGTGTTTAATTAAAACTGGATTCTATAAAGATGGTTTTCTACCCTTCCTGTTCTTGAAACCTTTTGTAAGGCTATATGGTTAGGGTTCCACGGATAAAGAACGTAACCATCCTTACATTAGGTGCAAATATCTGTATTAAATGCCACCATCACACTGATACTCCAAATTTTATATCTCCAGATTCAAATATTCTTCTAAAGCTCATGACTCAGATAACCAACTCCTTACAGAATATCTCCACTGAGGTGTCTAATAGGTATCTCAATCTCAACGTGGCTAAAAGTGAATTCTTAGTTTTTCCATCTCAAATTCATTCTCCATGAGGGTTTCTTACATCAGGAAAAGGCGCCACGGTTGCTCAGGTAAAAAATATTAGTGTCATTTTTGATCCCTCTGTTTCTGACCCTTCACATCCAATCCATCAGGAAGTCCTATCAGTTCTTCATAATAAATGCTGTTTCCAGTCACTTCTCTCCATCTCCACCGTCACCACCCTGGTGCAGGCCGCTACCACTGCTCACACAGATACTGCACATGACATCGTGGTGGTCTTCCTACTTCCACTCTTTCCCCTTACAGTGTGCTGTAAATATCCCCGCACCCAAATCACACTCCATGTCCTCATCCTCTTTATTTTCCTTCTGAGCATTTATCACCAACTGGAATTATAAAATAAACTTCCCTACTTGTACATGGTTTTCCCCACCAGCATATAAACACCTTTAGGACAAAGGGTCTATCCTGTTTATAGCCATATATCCAGTACTTAGAACTGAGCCTAGCATATAAGGGTGCTTAATATTTGTCCAATGAATGAATGGATAAATTAATTCTTCAAAATTATTTGTCATGCTTCTTATTGATCAAGCCCCATGTCAAGCTCTGCCTTCTCCTTGAAGCTATTATTGACAAGTCCAGTCCTCATCAATACTCCTTTCCTTTGAAGTCCTACAGCAATCATGGTATAGTCAAATTCCAATTAATTGAAATGTGGGAAGTCATGAGGGCTGGAAGAAGAGAAGGTGGCCACGGATAACCCAAATTCATGATAAAAATGAAATTAGTAAAAAAATCCAACACAATGGGTGTGGTGTGCACCGTCTGGGGTATGGACACACTTGAAACTCTGACTCGGGTGGGGCAAGGGCAATATATGTAATCTAAACATTTGCACCCCCGTAATATGCTGAAATAAAAAAAAATCTAGCACAAAATGAACATAATATTTATAATACACCCAATATTTCAGGACATATTTTTCCCGAAAGGGACTCCTTTCTAAGGCAAAAATGACACAGCTACTTTTAGGGACACAGAAGGTCACACAAATTGCTCAACCAAAAAATGGCAAAGCTCTTCTTTGTTTTTAAGTAATATAGTGAAGCCCATGAAATATGAGTTTATCCATGAACAAAATGTCTTTTTAGAATTCTTTACCTTCCAGCCACAGTCTGAGATATTGATCACAATTTTGCTTTTGCTCTCTGCTCCCCACCCGCCTTCATTCTCCATCCACCTTCACGCTGGGCAACCTCACAAAGCTGTCATTTCTCAATCTTTACAAACAAGGTTTCCATGTATTGCACTCAAGCCATCGGTCATTGCCATTTTCTTCCATGTGTTCTCTGAAAAACTAATATTGTATTATATGAATACAGCTAATGAGCAAAATAATACATTAGAGTTATCTTCTATTCTCAAGGCTGTAAACATTTTTTGTTTAGTGCAGATCAAACCAGGCAAGGTCTATTCCCTGTCTTCTCTGATGGATCCAAACCATTACCACCTGTTCCCTTCCCAGAAAAACACTTTTTCCTTTTTTTTCCCCCAACTCAGTTAAACACGAGTGACAAGGATCCAGGTTGCTTAACATTTGCCCTTCTTCTCATTTTTCTAATTGTTCAAATATTTTCTTCAATGTTAAGATGCTAACATTTTGATTTCTAAGATTATTTTAATTACACTTAAACTTTAAGTTGCTATAAACAACAGTGTATAGCTCAGATTTCCACAGAACAGTGGCAGAATGTAAGGCTGTGGTACAATAATATTATAAGTTGTATCTGATTGGTGAGGTGTTTAATGCTTGGCATATGGCATTAATTAATATATGTTTTAAAATATGCAGGTGTTGTAGTGATTTTAATATTTTCTTCCACAAATGCAATATTGCTTTTGAAATGGACTTACTTTGCAAACCAGTTAATAGACCACCAGATAATTGATTACTATAGCAATTATATTTTATGCTATCTTATATGATTCTATAACTTTTTTCTCTTTCATAAGTCTCATGTTTTAACCAGATCATAATTTCCTCATCTTTTATTTACACCAGAACATCTAACACAGCCAAGTTAGTCAGGATTCTTTTGCAAGAGGTTGCAAGTAAAAAAACTCAATTCTAACCAGCTTGGGGGAAGACTACCTGGGTATATTACATAAGAAAAGGAAAAGTTGATGAAGCAAATATATAAGAGACAGAAAGGATCAGCTGGACCTCAGGAATAATTGGAATAGAAACTTTAGAGCCACATAGTTGGAAAGGGAGAAACATTTCCCCAAAAAAGGGACACTGTTTTTCAAAGAAAGGACCAGTGAAGGTTCTGGGAGGGCAAAAAATAAAATGAAAACAATAATAAATAATAGAGGTGGGATTTGAGCTAAGATGGTCCAACCCCAGTGCCTGCACTCTAAGCACAGTGCCTGGCAAGCCTACCATCACCAATAACCCTTGTCATACCAGTCAAATAACTGTAACCCTGTCTAATCTTACAGAGCACATAGCTATGGAATTCAAAGACCAGATGGGAATTTTTAATGATCTCCTGAAGTTTGTTCTATATCTAAAATTCTGTGATTAATTAAGAAACAAACTGAATAAGGGAAGTTAGAATATGTAGATATTTCCAACTTCCCAACCCAATCTCTCCCCACATCGTCCACACACATGGCTACGCACAGACACTTAGGTGCCCGAAACCCCCTCATGTTGACATAGAATGCTCAACCCCTGTCACTTTTCTAAATGTATAGAAGGTGTTTGTGGACATTAAGAAATTCTGGTGCTCTTAAATCATAAAATCGATGAGACGATTTCTTGCTAATGATGACTGGAGTGGCTCCGAACATCTGTCAGAATCATGTGATTGGCTTGGCAGAGTGACCATGATTTTCTTGCTTTTCTTGCCTTATGCTTTACAAAATGTCATTCTTGAATAATCACAGGACCTGTAATGCTGACGAGTAAGAATAATAAACAGTGGAATAGATTGTTCACTCTAGAGGAAAATCAGATGACTGATTGAACAACAAAGCACAATTCCCAAAGATCAAATTATCACTTAAAGGAAGGTGCAATATACTGTTTGATAAGATACTGAAAAGTGTGAATGAGGACAGTATGGGGAGTTACATAAGCAGGTTAGGAAGCAGCAAATAAAGTTTTATTTTTTTTTCCTTGAGGGGGAAAGATGCTATTAAATTACAAGTTTCAGAAAATCTGACCAGTGTTTTATGGAAAATAACGTGCAGGGAATTTCCCTCTCTTCCTTTACTAGTTCCATATGTGACACACAGGCATTCCAAAGACTGGAATGAAACCGAGTTAAGTCTCAGTTTCAGGGAGTATCTGGCACAGCAAGGCTCATACCCTGGGCACCCAGACAAGGGATTGGGTTATGAGTCAGAGCAAAAGGGTTTTGAGAGCAGCAATATGCAAGGGGTTAGTGTTAGAAACCTAACAGATCTTATTCTAATGTAGGCATTGTATTTTTTACCTACGGATGCATAAAAAAATGACCCCATAACTTAGCAGCTTAAAACAACAAAAAAATTTATGATCTTATAGTTTCTGGGTGTTCAAGAGTCCTGGGGAACTTAGTGGGGTGGTTTTGGATCAGCATCTTTCATGAGGTTGCATTCAAGCTGTTAGCTGGGGCAGCAGTCATGGTCATCTGAAGGCTCCACTGGGGCTGGGCGGGTCAGCTGCCAAATTCACTCACATGGGTGTTGGCAGGCCTCAGTTTCTCTCTGGCTGTTGTCTGGAGGCTTCAGTTTCTTGCCACGTGGGCCTCACTATGCAACATGGCAGAAATCCAAGAAAGAGAGGAAGAGCATTCACTCAAGACAGTCAGATATGAAATCTTCATAATAAGAAAACCCAAAAGCATAGGCATGTTTTATCAAACTTTTAAAAAATTTTATTTATTTATTTTTATTTCAGAATATTATGGGGGTACAAACATTTTGGTTACATATAATGCCTTTGCCTCTCCCAAGCCAGGGCTACAAGAGTGCCCTTCCCCCATACAGTACACTCCGCATCCATTAGTTGTGAGTTTACCCACCCCCACCAACCCCCTCCCACCTGACTGGCACCCGGTGAATATTACTACCATGTGGGCACTTTAGTATTGATCAGTTAGTACCAATTTGATGGCCAGTACATGTGGTGCTTATTTTTCTATGTTTTTGTTTGAATAAATAGCATCTTTTTTTGGTGATCACTGCTCTATAAATATTTAAAACAAGGATCAGCAAACTATAGCCCTTGGTCCAAATCTGACTCTGCCTATTTTTGTATGGCCCATGAACTAATAACAGTTTTACATTTTTAAATGGTTGCGGAAAAGTCAAAACAGTAACTATATTGAATGTCATGTGAAAACTGTGCGATTCAATTTTAAGTGTCCATAAAGTTTTACTGGAACACAGCCATATTCATTTTTTTAGGTGTTGCCTATGATTGCTTCCGTGCTACAACAGCAGAGCTAAGCCATTGTAGCAGAGACTGTGTGGCTTACAAGTCTAAAATATTCACTATTTGGCTGTTGACATAAAAAGTTTGCCAACCATCCGGGCGTGGTGGCTCACGCCTGTAATCCTAGCACTCTGGGAGTCCAAGGCGGGTGGATCGCTCAAGGTCGGGAGTTCGAGACCAGCCTGAGCAAGAGCGAGACCCCATCTCTACTAAAAAATAGAAAGAAATGATCTGGACAACTAAAAAAAAAAATATATATGTAAGGCTGTGGTACAATAATATTATAAGTTGTATCTGATTGGTGAGGTGTTTAATGCTTGGCATATGGCATTAATTAATATATGTTTTAAAA
>NW_012147986.1:4711783-4718386 GCF_000956105.1 Propithecus coquereli | reverse complement strand
AAAAAAAAAAAAAAAAGAAAGTTTGCCAACCCGTGATTTAAAAGAACGTTTAAAATAATGTCCTTGTTACTTATAAATGATGAAAGAATACAAAAAAATTTTTATTGATAAGAGAGTGTGTCCTAGGGGTTAATATTTGTGTAATAAAATAGTAATATTGTGTTGAATCTTATAGGCACTCTGATATAGCTATATCTATTCAGCTTATTTAACGAACAATGTACTGTAACTTAAATGACAGGAGATATTATCAAACTCTTTATGTATTTGATGGGAACAAATTCTCATTTGTTGTATTCAACAAATATTCTATCTTTAAATTGCCACTTATTTTGTAGAAATTGCTAAGTAACTTTTTTCTTTTTTCTTAACTTGTATGTACTTACACAGCTGTCTCTCAGTATACTCAGGGGATTGGTTCCAGGACCCCCATGCATACCGAAATCCACACATGCTCAAGTCCTGCAGTCAGCTCTGGGGAGGCCAACTATATGAAAAGTAGGCCCTCTGCATATGTGGGCTTCACATCCTGTGAATATTATATTTTCCATGCACCTTTAGTTGAAAAAAGTCTGCTTGTAAGTGGGCCCGTGCAGTTCAAATCCATGTTGTTCAAGAGTCAACTGTATATACTAACTACAGAAAAATCCTAATAAACATAATGAGAAGCAAAACAGAGGAAAAATATCCATAATTTCACCTATCTCATGGATAATCAGTTACTTTGGTGTATATCCCTCTATCCCTTCATATCGGTACATGGATGTGTTAAGGTGTGAGTGTATCACAAACATCAGTTGAAGTTTCCTGCCCTTTGAGATTTAGATAACTTTCGCTGGAGGTCTCCTTTATGTTCAGCTGCTCTACCACAAAAGTTGTTCCACTTTGACTCCTATCAACATGGTCACAACACTGAGTACTATCATTCTTTCTAAGCTTCGAAAATTTGATAATAGAAAAAAATGGTTTCTTATTTTATGAATTATTAAGTGAGTGTGGATATATTAAGAATCAAACAATGCTTTCTGTATATCGTACCATGAGAGCAGAGCACGCTGGACTCTACAGTAATAAAGATGTTGAGGAAATGACTCAAACAGTAGGAGAAAAAAATGTGTTCTGAACATTAGTTACATGGTGCTAACAGTTTATAGTTGATGTCTGCATTATTTCTGAGCACTCTGGAAAAAAGTGGGATGTCACCTATCATTTAATGTTATTATTAATTTTATGTCAAGTCTTTAGCTAATATATGTGTGTGTACATATATATCTCAGGTAAGTGGATAACTTTGTTGATAAGGCCAAATTTTATAATATTGAGTATCTATAAAATATTAAACCAATGTTTCATAAGCTGTTTAAACAGAACACCTAGAATTACTAGGAGTTCCATGAAAAATGATCTGTGATCAAAAAACTGTGGGAAATTCAGAATTTGAAAATATTAACATGTATATGTATGTATATTCGCATGCGCACATAAAACTGTAGAACTATCTACAGCCTTTAGTTTGATACAGTGAATCTTGTATTTCCAAAAATATAATATAGTACACAATGTTTTCCAAATGTGTTTCTGCCAAACCCTTTCCTCAAAACTAATATTAAATATTGATATGTTTATTTATTTATTAGAGATGGGGTCTTGCTATGTTGACCAGGCTGGTCCTGAACTCCTAGGCTCAAGCCATCCTCCCATCTCAGCATCCTGAGTAGCTGGGACTACAGGCACTCACCACCAGGCCTGGCTAAAACTAATATTAATATCACTGCTAGCACCAGTGTTCCATACACTAGTGTTGCCATAAGTACTGAGAAATGTTGCATTAGATACATAACAGGATGTCTGTTATGTATCACTTGTTAAGGGTGTAGAACAGAATCATACCATCTACCGTTAATTTTTAAAATAAACAGAATCAACTTTTATATTACTCTAATTGTGTATAACAAACTCAGGGGATTATAGCCTCCTTCCCAGTGTGAACCCCCCGTTCTCCCTCCTCTGACCACCCAGCCATCCTTGGTGGGTCATGGAGCAGGGAGAACAATGGAGGTAAGAGACAGCAACAGTCCTCAGTAACTGAGGCCTACTCAAGACAGCAACCAGGAGAATCAGCCCCAAGTCCTTTCTCAAAGTGATGATGATAGGTGTAGGGCAACATAAATTCACTAATTCTTGGCTGTAACCAGAAAGGAGGGAGAAAAAACAAACATGTGTCCAACCCACACTGGACTGGAGTGGAATTGTCTGAGTGGAATTGTCAAATACCGTGCTTCCCATTGGCCATCACTCAGGAAAAAAAGTAGTTTGGAGATGTGTGGATCCGTGACAGGGTCCTAAGGAGATTGTCCTTGATTTTCATTGCTGGGAGCTGGGAGCTGAAGGCTGCCAAGGTTTCTGTGCATTCTGAGGCCTGGGAATTCTGTTTGAATGATGCCAGCTCTCCAGTATCTTTCTCATAAATTCTTTTTATAGTTTAAGTAACTCAGAGTCAATTTTCCTTTCTGGCAATCAAATAGCAGTAACAGAGTTGGGGTCAGGGTGTGGTATAATCAGAGAATATACATTAAGATTTTAAAAGTAACAGTTGTTTTTTTTTTCATTTTTCTTCTCTGTATTTCCTACAATGAATAATGCATATATATTTTTTATAATATGAAATGAAAGGATAATAAAGCTATTTTTACAAGCAGAACCAGAGACAGAGATGAAACCAGGCACCTGGGATTTGTTGGTTATCGCAGTTGAGCGTTGAGTTTAGCTCCGATTTTTTGGGGAGTTAAGGAAGAAAGTTGGGATAGGAAACATATGGGTTATTTTGTCTGATAAAAAGAAGCAAACACATTTTTCTAAAGAAACAAGGTTTCTCCTGGCACTGAATTTTAGGAGAAATCTTGTACGTGCGTGGGTTCTTGTGTAAGGTACATTGAGTAACTTCATGGATATTATGTTGAAATGTGGTTTTGCAAAAGACAGAATGTTCTTCAAATGGATTTTTAAGTATTAGTATGCTACAAAAACTGAGAGACTAACATCAAATCTTAACATAGTGAAGATATTTATACAAGAGAACAAAATAATAAGGTCAAGGTAAATTTCATTCTCCAGATATCAACTAAATGTAGGTAAATCCCAGCTCCTACTTTCATTTACCTTAAAGCATTTATTCTGCCAAAGTAGATCCAAATTCATGTTCCTCTCCAAACAGCAGAAACTTAATCAAACTCATCCAGTTGATTTTGCTCTTCTTCCCAGTTACCTCTCTTTACCTCTTTCTCTTTCCCAAATCTCTATAAACCCTCTCTGTGTCCTCGACTGATGACAATCCAGGTCTTGCCTACCTTACTCAACAAAATAAAATCTGGTTTGGCTAGTGGAATAATTTCCATTTATTTTTCTCAAACAAAACCCTTAATGCCTTATCAAACCTACCAAAAAATATTCTCTTAAGGATTTCTGCTTTTGACATGATGGCAAACCATGTAGTTCTCCTCTTACCAAGTGCTCTCCTCTTACCAAACAACTTGAACCTACATAAAATACAACTTTATTATATTGATTATGTCACTATTATGTTAAAGGAAACAGGAAACTTTCCAAAGGAAAAAAACAACAGATACTCAGTGATTCTTGAATGCCTCCAAGAAGGTAGAGTTGAAGAAGGGGCAAATGAAATTGTATAGGATCAGCCCTGCAATCCAGGAACTAAGCAATTAGGCCATGGGGCAGGATGGGGGAGGTGGGAGGCAGGGGACCAGAATAGGACTTCAGACACTCCAAATATGGATTAAAAACGGTTGCAGGTTTGTAGCAGCCCCTGGCTCCTTGAAGAAGTGAATAAAAGTCTTCTCTGGAGGAAGCATGCTCAATTTAGGTCCACACCTTTTTCAACAGATGAATATCAACAAAATATGAGCTCACAATCAAAGATCACCAAAACAAACCATGTAGGAAAAAAAAAGAATAAGATTCCATGCAAACAATAAACAACACATTTACACCACTAATGACTTCAGATATTAGAACATCAGATAGGAAATATAAAACAGCTATGAATGAAATGTTCAAAGAAATAAAAGATGAAACCACAGAGATGAGCTAGGTCATGAGATTACAAAATATGCTCAGGTAGCTATGAAAAAGAATTTCAAATTCAATGAGACCAAGTAGCAGCAATCCACTTCCAAAAAACATTATAGAGTTGGGGAAAGAATCAAATATCCACCAGCAGTAGAATTCATAAATTACAGGTAATAGAATACCACACTTCAATGAAAACGAAGCAGCTAGAACTATATGCAATAATATAAATGCATCTCCCAATATTAAGCAAAAGAAACAAGATCCTCAAGAATAAAAATAATAGGATTCCATGCATGAGGGCTGTCGGAAATTATCCAACCATTGTATCCATGTATCCATTGTATCCATGGCTGGGTACTCTCTGGACAGCCCTCGAATTTTAAAAACAAACAAAATTACTATACTGGTTAGAGATACACTTTCATGTGTGCATTTATATGTGCACATAAATGATAAAGGAAAACAGAAAAATGATTATCAGACAGTCAAGATAGTAGTGATCTCTGGATGGGAGGCAGGAGGACATATGATGGGAAAGGACACAAGGGGGTTTTAGGGTTCTGGGAACGTTCTATTTCTTGACTTGTGGGTGGCTACGCACATATGCATGTCATCATTTTTCCTCAAACTGTTTATGTTTTATATGCTACTCTTTGCTTTTATCATGTCACACACACACACACACACACACACACACACACACACACACATATAAAGCCACACAGGAACCTACACTCCCACCAGTGAGAACGATTATGTTGTACTTATCTGACCACATTCATCAGCAAGCAACATGTCAGAACTGCCTCTTGAAAACAAAAACAACAAAAGATCCCTCAACAACTGGAGAAAATTATTAAAATGGATTATACTACGATTAAGAATGACTGCTCATCAAAGACACCATTAAAAGAGAGAAAAGACAATCCACAGAGTGGGTGGAGATATTCGTGATAATGCCGGACAGGTCAGATCTACGCTAAGGGTTCGGCTGGGGTAACTACCTCATTTCAGGTGCCTGGTACCATCCCTGTCTCCGATCCCGCTTGTAAAATAGTTTTATTATCCTTTCACTTCATATTACAAAAGTAATACATAGTCATTATTCATTATAGGAAATGTAGAGAAGAAAAATGAAAAAAAAAAAGCAACTGTTACTTTTGATATCTTAGTGTATATTCTCTGATTATACACAACCCTCCATCCCTGTGTCTTCTGGCCTGACTCCATTATTGTTATTTGGTTGCCAGTAAAGAAAATTGACTCTGACTTACCTAAACAATAAAAAGCCTTTATTAAAAGGCTACTAGAGAGCTGGCACAATTCAAGCAGAATGCTCGGGTCTTGGAACGCACAGGAACCTTGGTGGCCTTCAGCTGTCAGCAACAACAGTCATGGACAATTTCCCTAGAACCCTTCCATGGGTTGTTTCATGTTTAAACAACTTTTATTCCTGAATAGTTATACTCAAGATTTAAAATCCCAGCCAAGTTGTGTTTTGGTGGGCCTCAAGCACTGTATTAGAAAATCCCACTAGTACTGCACGGAATGTGAGGGGGCCGGCACCCACCAAAGGAGTGGGTGTGTATTTGAAGGGGCAGGTTGTAAAGGGACAGTTATTTTATCATAAAAGCAAGGTAGAAATGATGAGCAGTCCCAAACAACAAGTATCTTTTAAGGCCATTCTCTACATATTGTTTCAAGGCAGTGTTTTAAAATTTAATATTTTTCAAAATATCTATGTCCTTAAGTATTCTCTTAGAATTATTTTTAGTTTTTATATTGAAGTATAAAATGCATCACAAGAGTGAAAAAATAGCAAATGTACAGGCTGATGAATTCTTACTGTGTAACTAACATCAAGAAATAAAATAGCATCCCCCAAACCCCTTCTAATCATTACCCATTTATTCCTTCCCAAAGATAACTACAAACCTGATGTCTAACATCATGATTTAGTTTTTCCTGTCTTTGAACTCGTATAAATGGAATGATAACAGTATGAATTCTTTTATCTGGCTTCTTTTGATCAGCATATTTGTGAGATTCATCCATGTTGCTGTGTTTAGCAGCTGTCTAATTATGCTTGTGTTATATACTCTTTCCATTGAATAAATATACCAAAAAAAATTTTTTTTTTTTTACTGTTGATGGAAATTGGACTGTTTCTACTTTTTGGCTAATATGAAGAGTACAGTTATGAACTCTTTATACCTCTTTTTTGATGAACATATGGATGCATTTGCAAATGTTCAAATTTAGTAAATATTGCCAAACAACTTTCCAAAATTGTTTTACTAATTTACATTCCCTCCATCAGTGTACAAGCGTTCCAGTTCCCCTACATTCTTGCCAACATTTGTGATGGCTAATCTTTTAAATGTTGGCCATTCTGGTTGCTGAATAATCGTATCTCATTGTGGTTTTAATTCATGTCTGGGTTTTGTTTAAAATTATACATTTCCACAGTGACTAATTAGATTGAGTATTTCCTCATAATTTTTTTTTTTTTTT
>NW_012147986.1:4681345-4711653 GCF_000956105.1 Propithecus coquereli | reverse complement strand
TATATATATATTTTTAGTTGTCCAGATAATTTATTTCTATTTTTTGGTAGAGACGGGGTCTCACTCTTGCTCAGGCTGGTCTAGAACTCCTGACCTTGAGCGATCCGCCTTGGCCTCCCAGAGTGCTAGGATTACAGGCGTGAGCCACCGCGCCAGGCCTTTCCTCATAATTTTAATGAGGCTTTAAGATAAGCCTCTTTTGTGAAATAACTTCTTGCATCTTTTGCAAATTTTTAAAAAGTCTGTTTTTTCTTATTAATTTGTAAGAATTCTTTATATATTCTGGATATGATTCCTTAGTTGACTAAACATATTCCCACTATCTGTTCCCACTCTGTAACTTACATTTTAATTCTCTTAATGATGGCTTTTGACAAACAGAAGTTTCTAATGTTAATGTAAATTTATTTCTTAATATTTTCTTTTATGTTTCTATTTGCTTAACCTAAGTTCTTAAATATCTTTTTCCACGTTTACTTCTTAAAGCTTTTGGTTTCCCCGTTTGCATTTAGTTCTATACTCCACTTGAAATTGTTTTTAATCTCACTTTTATTCATTAAAAAATAAAGTACAATTTGTGTATCTTATTATATACAGAAACATAGCAAATTTACATACCTCAGCGAAATACTCAATTCTGTGAGTTTTGACAAACACGTACAATTATGTAATGACCACCACAATTGGGATATAGAACATTTCTATCCTCCCAAACACCCTCATGCCTTGTAGTCAACCATTCCCCCCATTCCTAGGCCCAAATGAACACTGATCTTTTTCCTGCCTCTATAGTTTTCCTTGTCCAGCATGTCATAGAAATGGAATCATACAGTAAGTAGTCTTTTGAGACTGGCTTTTTCATTTAGCATAATGCAATTGAGACTCATCCATGTTGGTGCATATCTTTTCATTGCTGGATAGTATTCCACTGTGTGGATGTATCAGAGTTTGATTATCCATTTACCAGTTGAATTGCATTTGAGTTGTTTCCAGTTTTGGACAATTATGAATGAAGACATATATATGTATACGTTTTTATGTGAGCTTTACTTATCGTTTAACTTGGATAAATACACAGATGTGAGATTATTGGGTGATATGATAAGTGTATCTTTAACTTTATAAGAAATTGCCAAATTGTTTCCTAAAGTGGGTGGACTATTTTATATTTTCACCAACAATACACGGGGGTTACAGGTGCTCCATATCCTCACCAGGACTTGGCATTATCAGTTTTAGCTATTCTAGCAGGTGTGCAGCGGTATCTCATAGTTTTAATTTACATTTTCTAATGACTAACAATGTTGAGCATCTTACCATGTGCTTATTTGTCATACGTATACATCTTCTTTGGTGAAATATTGATCAGTTTCCTATTGCTGCTGTAACACATTACCACAAAGTCAGTGGCATAAAAAAATTTAAATGTATTATCTCAGAGTTTGGAGGTCAGAAGTCCTAAAGCAAGGTGTTGGCAGGGCCATGTCCTTCAGAAGGCCTTAGGCAAAAATCCATACCCTCACCTTTTTCTAGCTTCTAGAGGCCACCTGCTTTCCTTGGCTTATGGCCTCAAGCTCCATTGCCAAAGTCAGCAGCGTATCATCTTCCAACCTCTCTCTGCTTCTGTCACCATATTGCCTTTTCTTGACCTTGATCCTCCAGCCTCTCTTTTAAAAGGACCCTCATGACTACATGGGGCCCACCCAGATAATCCAGAATAATTTCCCCATCTCAAGATCCGTAACATAATCATATCTGCAAAGTCCCTTTTGCCATATACAATAGCATATTCACAAGTTCCAGAGTTAAGATATGGACGTCTTTGGAGTAGGGGAGGCATTATTCAGCCTACCACAAACTGTTTGTTCAATTTCTTTTTGTCCATTTTTGTATTGGGTTCTTTGGTTTTTATTATTGAGTTTTGAGAGTTCTTCATATATTCTGGATTCAATACAGAAATGTGATCACAAGTATTTTCTCCCAATTTGTGCCTGGTCTTTTCATTTTCTAGATAGTGTCTTTTAAAAAGCAGAATTTCTTCATTTTGAAGAATTCCAATTTATCTATTTATTTTTCTTATTGATTATGAATTTGTTGTTGTAATCTAACAAATCTTTGCCTAATCTAAAGTTACAATGATTTTATTCCTATTTTTTTCTACTGTAAGTTTTCTAGTTTCAGGTTTTATATTTAGAGCTATTTAATATTATCCATTTTGAGTTAACTTTTGTGTAAGATGTAAGGTATTGGTCTTTTTCAGGACTTTGAATCTTGACTAAATAATGCAAAGACTAGGCTGGGCGCGGTGGCTCACACCTGTAATCCTAGCACTCTGAGAGGCCAAGGTGTGTGGATTGTTTGAGCTCAGGAGTTCGAGACCAGCCTGAGCGAGAGCGAAACCCCGTCTCTACTAAAAATAGAAAGAAATTTGCTGGACAACTAAAAATATGTAGAAAAAATTAGCCAGGCATGGTGGCACATGCCTGTAGTCCCAGCTACTTGGGAGGCTGAGACAGTAGGATTGCTTGAGCCCAGGAGTTTGAGGTTGCTGTGAGCTAGGCTGACGCCATGGCATTCTAGCCCAGGTGACAGAGCAAGACTCTGTCTCAAAAAAAAAAAACAAAAAAAATTAAGAAAAAAAAAGAATTACATAGTTTGGTCTTTGTCCCCAGCTTCTGGCACAGAGCTCCTAAATCCCTTGGAATTTCCTGAGGGATAGGAACATCTTTTGTTCTAATAAGGTGACTCTTGCTTGGCTCCTGAATGTGAGGGCTGGTCACCAGAAGGACCATGCCGTGGTTAGAGACTTGGAACTTTCAGCCTCACCCCTCATCCTCTGGCAAGGAGAGAGGGCTAGAAATGTAGTTAATAATCAATCATGCTTGTGTGATGAGGCTTCCATAAAAAATCCCTGAACTGTGGAGTTCAAAGAGCTTCCAGTCTGCTGAACACACGGAGGTGCCTAGAGAGTGTCATGCCTAGAGAGGGTATGGAAGCTTTGCGTCCCTTCCCACGTACTTTGTCCTATGCATCTCTTCCGTCTGGCTATTCGTCTGTATCCTTTGTAATAGCCTATATAATAAACCTGTAAATGTAAGTGTTTCCCTGAGTTCTATGAAGCATAGAACTACCCAAGCACATTAACTGAACCTGAGGAGGGGTGCAAATCAGAACCTCAGATTTGTACCCAAGTTGGGCATCCAGACTTGCAATTGGCATCCGAAGTGGAGGGGAGCAGGCTTGTGGGAATGAGTCCTTACCGTGTGGGATCTGACTCTAACTCCAGGTAGATAGTGTCAGAATTGAATTGAATTATAGTATACCTTGTTGGTATCAGCTGGAGAATGGCTCGGTGCGTGAGAGCAAATCCCCACACATTTTGGTGACCAGAGGTGAAGTGCGCTGTGTTGACTGTGTAAGAGAAAAAAAAGCATTTTGTGTTTCTGATAGACAAGGCAACTATACTGAAGATAAAAATTTTATGTTCAAGGAAACATAAAAAAATCCCTAAACAATCAAGTTCTCCAAATCATAGCAAGCAAAAATACCTTCCTTAGAAACAAATATGAGATGATAAATACACTTTGTCTACCACAATTAAACATTTTTAAATAAAGGATTTAATATAAGCACTAAACAAGAATGTGACTGATTGACATTGTACCGCTTATTTGAGGAGTTAGGTGAGAAAACCTGAACTAAACAGCATGACTTTTATTTATCCCGATGATGCTTAGGTTGACATATAGACTGACGTCCCGGAACATTGCTTATTTGGCCCATCCCCGGGACGCAGCTCTTTGTGCGTGTGTTTCTTCTCAGGTTTCCATATGAAAAGAGATTTCCCCCTTATTACTATATTCTAGCATTATGTTCTTATTCGGTGGAAATTTGGGAGAGGAAAGGAATTAAATATGACTTCTTGAAACACTCTAAATGCTTACAATTAATTGTATGTTTACCTTTGCCTTTGTTATATTGTGCATTGTGTTTATTAGTGACATAGGGTTTACATGAAGAATTTTTGAATGAGCACTTGCAAATGCTAAATGCTACGGGATCAGAGATGAGGGAACATGGGCCTTGCTACTAGATGGACCCGGGTTTTAATCCCAGCTTTGACACTTATTAGACTTTAGAGAGGTTCTTAGCCTTTTTGTGCCTCAGTTTGTCCTTCTGCAAAATGAAGATGATCATACCTTCCTTAGATGCACCGACTAGGTGCTCTATAAATATAGCCTCATAGAGGAGGCCATAGGGGTCGAGAGGACACAGAATTTGCCCTCTCAAGGGCACTTACTGAAGAGTGCTCTGGGTTGGATCCTGAGGGACGCATAGGGTGCTTTCTCTGACTTCTGCTTTTCACCTGCTTTTTTGTGGCTATGACAAAGTATGAGTCCCTTCCCTACTGCCTGCCTTTGCTGTTACCATGGTGATCCAGGTTCGTTTTAGAAGGAGTCTGTTATAGGACAGCTTGGTTTTGCAATTTGTGAAATCTCACTCTCTAAAAATAAGGAGCAGGCAGCCAGGGTGGCAGTAACATCTTGGTGTTGGGGAGAGCTTCTGCCACCCCTCAGCCACACAGTCACAGAGGACCTATTGTCAGCCTGGCAAGCTGCCAGGTTCTGGAGCTCTGGGTTTATCAGGGGGACAACCGACTGATAAGTTGCAGCAGTTACCGTTAGCTTTTCAGTTTCCTTCCTTCGGTTTCTTTCTTTCTTTTTTCTTTGTCTTTTCTTTTATTTCTTTCCTAGTTTTTTTTTTTTTTAATGAGACAGGGTTTTCTGTCATCCAGGATGGAGTGCAGTGGCCTCATCATAGCTCACTGCAAAAAACTTGAACTCCTAGGCTCAAGTGATCCTCCTGCTTCAGCCTCCAGATTAGCTGGGACTACAGGTACTCACCATCATGCCCAGCTAATTTTTCTATTTTTTGTAGAGACAGGTCTCACTCTTGCTCAGACTGGTTTTGAATTCCTGGCCTCAAGTGATCCCCCGGCCTCAGCCTCCCAAAGTGCTAGGATTACAGGCATGAGTCACTGGGCCTAAGCTTTTCCTCTTTCTCTCTCTCTCTCTCTTTTTTGAGACAAAGTCTTGCTCTGTTGCCCAGACTGACATACAGTGGTGTGATCATAGCTCACTGCAACCTCCAACTTGTGGGCTGAAGTGATCCTCCTGTTTCAGCCTCTGAATAGCTGGGACCCATAACCAGTGCATGCCACCGTGCCTGGCTAATTTTTAAATTTTTTGTAGAGATGGGGTCTCACTATGCTGCCCAGACTGATCTTGAACTCCTGGGCTCAAGTGATTTTCTCACCTGAGACTCCCAAAGTGCTGGGATTACAGGTGCGAGCCACCACCCCCCACTGTTTCAGTTTCTTTTTCACACCACATGCTCTCAGGTTCCACCCTTTTCTATCATCAAAAACCTGCTCTCAGATCCTTCCTCTTACCAAGTTGACAGAGTAGAAGTCATTGAAAAGGCATTAAACAGACAGATTCTTATAAATTGATTTGTGAGAGCTTTTATTATGCAAAATTGCAACCATGAAAAAGTAGACTGTACTCATCGCTCAACTTCCGTGATTACCAATTCATGGCCAATGTATATCCCCATGCAATTTCACCCTTGCCCACATCTTTTAAGCAAATCTTCAGAATTTCATCATAGTCCACAAGCATTTCAACAGAACCTCTAAAAGATAAGAATTGTGTTTGCACGTGTGTGTATGTGTGTGTCCATGTGTGTGTGTTTTTAACATAACCACAATACCATTTAAATTGACCTTGGAGATGTTCTCCATCACTCTTGGAGAAGTTATGAAGAATTGTACTTCTTCCCATGAAAGTTTAATTGCTGCAAGAATTTCCCTATGTAATAAACAACTAGAAAATTGAAAAAGTATGTATAACAACTGTTTTCAGAAAGTGAACAACAGGAAATACAGGACTGTGAAACAGGGGAGGAGGGAAACCAATAAGTAGAGACCTGTAATTCACCCAGCTCTCTGTCTGAGGCTGGTTTCAGGTCATTGGGCAGGAAGGGGAACTGAAACAGAGCCTGGCTGCCTCGCTGAATTGAGGAGGCAGTGATCAGAGTGAGGGGAGACCGGCGAGGCTCTGCAGGGCAGAATATCAGTGAGGAGGGGATTGCAGGGGCAGGGAGGGGGAATGGTGACATGCAGTGTTACCATTTGGCACCTTGCTCTTTTTCACTCAACAATCCATTTATTCACTCATTCCTTTATCATTTAAACATTACTTATAGAGTTCCTCATATGTGCCAGGCCCTGTTCTAGATGCTGGGGATGCAGCCTGCCTTGTGATGTATTGTCCCATCACCAGCAGTAGTTTCAAGTTTCAGACTGGCAATCCAACTAGTAAGACACAACAGGACTGAGTCTAACACTGAGTTTACTCTCTAGATAGAAACAGGTCAGGGAAAACAGCATGCAGACATCCTTGGTCTCATCAGTGGTCCAGCAACTGTTCGCTGGGAATGCAAACATAATTTCCATGAACCAGGTCAAGGTATGTGTGACTCACCTCCAAACAGAAAATGTACTGCCCTAATTACCCTCCTGTCTTTTCACATGATTCCAGTTACATAGGCCCCAGGCTGAGTGTCAATTCATTGCTCTTCCAGTAAACAAGAGAGAGAACCAACTCATGGTATGCAATATTTGACATTTGTGCAAGGAAGTGGTGCTGTGAGAAGGCAAACCAGCGGTCATCTCCCCAAGAAGCTTACCCTTTACTCACACGCACACTTTCAAGGGGAAGATAGAAAAAGCAAGTGTACCATAAGACAGTTACTGATAAATGTTTTAATGACCAATAAAGTAGAAAGAGATGGAGGATGATGGAAGGTTCTACTTTATACCTCACTGAGGGAAGTCCCTGTATATTTGTCAAATTGCTCAGAGGCATTTGCTGAGTCAAAGACTATGTGCTTTTATAATTTTGATAAATATTGCCAAATTTCCTGTTGTAGAATTGTTCCATTTTGCACTTCCACCAGGAATCTGCCTATTCCCCCAACCCTTCATCAACGCAGGGAACAATCTAAGTTTTGCATGTGAACCATTTGATATGCAAAGAATAGCATCTCATCATTCCTTTGTGCCTTCCTTTTATTATGAATTGGGTCACACATTTTTCATAAAGTTTAAGAATCATTTAAACTCACTTTTCTGCAAGCTGTCAGTGCATGTCCTGTACTAATTTTCTATTGTCTATATCTTATTTCTTTGTATAAACTCTTAGCACATTAGGGAAATTAGCCTTTTGTCCGTGATAGGCAATAATTTTTTTCTAATTTGAAATTTGTCTTTTTGCAAATGTTTTGTTTGTTTTGGTTTTTTTGTGTTTTTCTCATACTTTTTTTTTACTTTTTTGCAATTTAATCTATTAATCTCTTATGGCGTCCTCATTCTGGGATTATAAAAATAATTTTATCCCATGTTTTCTGATATAAATTTTCTGATATCATTTTTAATATTTACTTTTTATTGTTAAAGAGACTGGGTCTTGCTCTGTTTCCCAGGCTAGAGTGCAGTGGTGTGATCACAGCTAATTGCAGCCTAGAACTCCTGGGTTCCAGTCATCCTCCTGCCTCAGCCTCATGAGTAGCTAGGACAATAGGCACGCACTGCCACCCCTGGCTTATTTTTAAATTTTTTGTATAGATGGAGTCTTGCTAAGTTGCCCAGGCTGGTCTCAAACTCCTGGCCTCAAGTGATCCTCCCGTCTCAGTCTTCCAAAGTGCTAGGATTACAGGTATGAGCCACCATGCCCAGCCAATATTTTACATTTTTGATCCATTTGGAATTTATTTTGATATAAGGTATGAGATGTAGAATCTAAATTTATCCGTTTTTCCCATATGGCTATTCATTATAATAGCACCATGTATTGAATAATAACTTGATTGTATTTCAGAGCATATATATCTGCTCTTAATTGGCCACCTAGAATACACATATTTTAGGCTTTTGCCACAGATTATAACCTCAGACTTATTACTGCTCAAGTTTCATCTTAAGCACTGTGATGAAAAATGATTTATGAGGAGGATTGCTTAAAGGGTATTTATCTGAGAGTGTGTGTATGTGTGTGTGCGTGTTCGTTTCTTTTGATTTTCCAAGTTTTATTTTTGAAAGACAGGTGATTATAGACTTTAATATATGGCTCCTATTGTCTTAATCCCCATTAGAAGAAGAGCCTTTTTCAAGCTGAGCATTTATTTCTTTACTTAGGACCTGTTGAGAGTTTTTTTAAAAATTGCTATACAAAATCTAAGACTGCATTTATTGTAGAGATATTTTATTCAATGCCTTCTACATAAAATACCTGGTAAGCAACTTTTTTCCCTAAGAATTAAGAGCCTAGGAAGCATTGTTTATCCTCTGGAAATGTGGCTGTTTTTTGGGGGGTTGATGTGAATTTCATGATTGATTTCTCTTGGCTGCCAAGCGACAAAGCCTAGAGGTGACAGCATGCCAGGTATAGTTTGGAGTTTGCAGCTCTGGAGTGAGACAGACCTGGATCACACCCCAGCTGTAACCCTGATGAGCTGAGTTGCCTTGGGCAAGCTATCTAACGTCTCTGTCCTGGCTGCCTCATCTGTAAGACAGGGATAGTGATAATTATAGCTGCCTCATTGGGAGGATTAGATGAGGTTGAAAATAAGTGAAGGAGTTAGCACAATGCCAACACACAGTAAGCATTCAATAAATATTAGCTCTCACTATTATTGTGACTTCATGTTCATCAAGGTGTTAAGAAACACGCCATTTTTAAGAAGGTTGACAGCATTTGTAAGATTAACACAAGCCTTAGATGCATTGACATCTGTTTTTCCCATGAAGAGGTGATTTCTCTTTTCTTATTGTTCTTAATATTTTCTTAATATCCTAGAAACTAGGGCCTTGAAAAAGATCAAACTATCTAAAAACAAACAAAAAATATGAGTAAAATCTATTCGTTTTATAGAATTACAGAATCTAAGTGTTGGACCAGAACTTAGATTTTATCTAGTTCAGTCTCCCTTCCCAGAGCTACTTGGTAAATATTTAAATAAACCCCAATATTAACTTTTTTTCCCTATAAATGAGACTAAAGTATTTTTTAAAGAAATGGGAAGTCTGCTTGAATCAGAACGAAATATATACTTATTATTTCTAAACTTCGGAGTGTCAAAATATTTTCAGAACCAAATCGCGATATACTATTTTATTTGGTTTAAATGCCATTGGAAAGCAGTTTCCTCTACGTTTTTTGGAAGATCAGCTGCTAGAGAGCGTGTGATCTCCCTGCGCTGGGGCACCACATCCAGCTCCCGCACAGACACGCGGTTGCCAGCAAGGACCGCGCTGCTGCGGACAGGAGGTTGTGCTGACCCAGGAATAACAGCTCTGAGCTGATGATGTCAGTAACTTTTAAAATAGCTTATTTAAAAATCTTTTCAGTGACCTCAGATACACTTAATGCCACTTAGCTTGTCTGGCCATGGGCAGGAAATGTAAGAAGGATGAGTGACAACTGGAACTCCAAGCAGCTGTATCTTAAGAAGCCCATTTTAGGAAAGAACTTGTCTGAACAGGTTGAAGATTGAAGATAACCTTGGTATCTAGTGACCACGATGCAGATACAGAACGAGTATGTCCCTAGCTGTGCAAAATCTAGCATCACAGCAGTCGGTATTTCTCTGTGCTCTGCACATACCTTCTATGAGGGTAACTCTGGCCCCCTGCCTGGGTCCCCTGTGCATTTTGGAGATTCTGCAGGAAATGATTCATGTGGACATAGTCCTATCAGTCACTGTCCACCGTGTCCTCTGTTGGCTCTCCCTACAATTCTCTCCTGTAGCCCATGTGGCCACCTGCTGAGGTCTGCCGCATCCAGGCTGCCGATGCCTGATGCCCACGCGTGCAGATGTCTGCACCGAGAGCACTTCTCCCCCCTGCAGAGCCCAGGTGATAGTGCTGCTGCCAGCAGAAGTGCTGATGGCTCAAGTTCTCACAAAGGAGCCCTTGGTCCTCTGTGGCCTTCAGTGTACTGAAGTCACACCATAGCAGGGGACACTTCGGCATTAGTGGCATAGTCTGTTAATGGAACACCAAAGCTATATCAAAAAATCAGCAGCTATTGAAATGTTTATGGGCCATTTTTAAACATGCTCTTATTAAAAATTTAACAGTTTATTTAACAGTACCTAGATTATCACAGAACTACAGACGTCTTTTCAGCCTAATAAAGGTTATAAGTTTGCCTTGTAAAAGTTAGCACGTAAAGTTTCCAACTGGGTTATGTCCTGTTTTTTTCATTGATTTTAGTTTATTCTATACATACACCGTAATTCATTTTACTAATCATTTATTCTGGCACATTTAGGTTTTTCCTCCAACTTCTCGTTATTATAAACTATGCTGTGATGAACATCCACTTGGTTATTTTTTTCACAACTATAACTGTTTCCTTAGGGGAGAAAATCCTGGTTGCTAAGTCAAAGGTTTGTGTTTTTTAAGACTTTTGATACACACTATTCTAGTTTCCCTGCAAAATGGTGGAACTAATTTATATTTCTACCATGCTTTGGATAAGTCTGGGTGAATCATTAAAATAAATGTTTATTGGATTTTAAAAAATTACTGCAGTTATACATATATACATGCTGTAAGAAGTCCAAACAATATACAAGTGATTACAGGGTAAGGTGAAAGCCTTACTCGTTGCTATTCTTCCCACAACCTGAAACATTTGGAGTTATGTTGATGGTTTTGTGTGCATCCTTCCGGACGTTCTGTGCGCGTGAAGGTGGAAGGAGGTAATGCTGATACTTCGGCATCTACCTCTTCTGATGTGATGAAAATAACCCTTTTGAAATATAAAGTCATTGGTTTTAATGGAAGACATTAATTCACTCTCTTTCATTTCCATATTTATCTCATTCATTTCTGTACTATTTGAAATGCCCACAAATTTGTATTATTTTGATCATCCAAAGAAACCCAAAATATACAAATATATTTACAAATATGTTAGAATTGGATAACCTCTAAGGGATGCCAGCTGTTTCCCAAAACAATAAAAAGGAAATTTGTTCTATTTATTGTAATGTATGCATATTACAGAATACTGAGAAACCGGTTAGAGATTTAGTTGAGAATTTTTCTGTTGCTATCTAGAGTTGGGAACAAGGATCATTCTCTGCCCCATTTGTCTAATCTGCAAAAGGCAGGAGTTCCATCTGTTAGATTAGAAGTGGACAAACTATGGCCCATGGGCTAAATCTAGCTTGCCACGTGTTTTTCTGTGACCTGCAAGCTAAGAATGTCTTTTAAAGTTTTTAATAGCTGAAAATCAAAAGAAGAATAATATTTTGTGAAAGATGAAAATTATAGGAAACTCAATTTATGTTCACAAATAAAGCTTTATTGGAAGACAGCCACACTCATTCATTTATGTATTGTTTGTGGTGGCTTTTGTGCTACGATGGTAGAGTTGAGTAGTTGCAACAGAGACCTGTGGCTCTTAGAACCTGAAATATTTACTATCTGGCCTTCTACAGAAAACGTGTACCAACCCCTGATTTAGGTTTTCAAATAAAAAATAGATTAAGTTCCACTACTAAGCAGATATATCTGTTTACTACTTTAAAGAAGATGAATGATCCCATGGCAGATTTGGGAGAGGAGTCAGAGAATTGCATCTGAGGTGCAGACCACAGGTGTAATCTTGAGAATGAGTGGACACTTTCCTTAGAAGCATCAGTGGTCCCTTAGGGAATGAGCAAATGTGGGAGGTATAGGATCCCTGGGATAGACAGTTGATCTGTCTCACAGCATGCATTTAAAATTTTGAAAAGCACTAACACATTGTTCTCCAAAGAAACTTTTACTAACTTATATTCTCTCTAGCAGTATATGAGAGTGCTCGCAGGCTCTCACCAATACAAAAAAGTTTCCACGTCTGATGAGCAATCCTTATGTTTAAGTTACATTTAAAAAAAATTACTAGTGAGGTAGGCATTTTTCATCATTATTGATCATCTATATTTATTTTGTGAAATGCCTTCTTACGTCTTTTGCCCGTTTTTTCTCTTGGATTTTCTTTTTATATTAGATTTGTAGGAGTTCTTCCTATGTTATGAATAGCAGCATTTTGTATTTTCTGAAGTATTTTATACTTATTTCAAATATTTTTCCAGGCTGTCATCTGTGCTTTAGCTTTTTAAAAACTAATAACAGCTCATATTTACTAGGCATTTACAATGTACCACTTAGCTAAGAGCTGTATACACATTACCTCATTTACTCCTCACCCCAACTTTACAGGGTGGGGACTATTGTTACCCCAGTGTTTCAACAAGGAAACTGACCCACAGAAAAGCCATGTCACTTGTCCAATGTCACACGGCTAGGAGATAGCAGAGCTGGGGCCAGACCCCAGGCAAGATCTTCACCACTCTTCACCACGCTACCTTCTTCACAGGCATTACCTGTCATCTCATTTAATCTTTACAACAATCCTAGAGGTGGGTACTGGTGCTCTCTGCGTTTTATAGATGAGGAAACTGAAGCTCAGAAAGGTAAAGCCATGTGCCCGAGGGTAGAGATAGAGCCTGAATTTGAATGCAAGTCTAGCGGATGTTCGTTCCCATATTACAATTCTAAGCTATCTTTCTTCCACTTTGAGGACCTGTCCCAAAAGAAGCAGGTCTCAGCAGGGTTTAATGAGCTGAGATGGGTCTAGGAAGACCTTGCTAGGAACTGCTGGAAAATAGAGCTTTGTGTTCCGGCCTTCTGAGCTCCTTTAGAGACCTTCCCGGTTTTCTGACTGTGCTTGCTTAGAACGCTCCCTTCCTCTGCCCTAAGCCTGCACCTGCATCACAGTGTGATCTGGCGTCATTGCACCGGTCGATCTCTAATGGGACGCTAGAGTCTGCAGGACACTTGCACCTCACAATACCTCTCTCCCCTTACTCTGGACCACATCCTGCCTCCTACTCACTTCTGTTTTTGAAAACACAAGTTGGCGTGAGTAGGAGAGGGTGGTGCTAGAATACACCATGTCTGCAAACAGAGATTTCACGGTCTGCATTACAGGCAGCCTTCGAGAAAGTTCACCTTATCATGGGAACTAGAGCAGGCATCTCAGACCATGAGGTGAAAAGCCCATGACGAGGAGGTGAAATGACTGAATCTAAGGGGACTGGGTTCTCCATCCCACAGAGTTGTGTAGCGGCACCGATTGCTTAGACTCAGGACTCAGTCTGTTACATGAGAGAGGAATAAATGTATCTTGTTTAAGCTTCTGTTTTATTTTTAAACTATCCACCTTTTTGCTAAGACAGCTAATAAGTATATAAAATACATTCAACTGTGTAAGTAATCAGAGAAAAGATTAATTAAAACAAGATGCTGTTTTACATTCACTAGATTGGCAAAAATTTAAAAGTCTAACAATACTAATTATTGACAGAAATGTGGAATAACTCGAATTCTACTAATGTGAGAATAAATTTGTAACTTTTGTAAAACAATTTGGTTTTAACTTTTGAAATATGATCCAACAGTTCCAGTCCTCAGTTATGTCCCCAACATAAATGAGGACACATAGGTACAAGAAGACAAATGCTCAATGTTCATAAGCTCATCGTTTGTAAAAACAAGGAACTGGAAACAACTCAAATGTCTATTAACAGGAGTATTATATATAAATTCAGGTATATTTACAAAATAGAATGCTACACAGAGGTGTACGTAAATGAATCCATATACAGCTATATGCACAAACATGATGCATGTGATGTTTGGACTTTAAGAATATAATATTGAGTAATAAAAGCAAGTTGCAAAAGAATGTATAGAGTATCATGTTTCTAATTCTTATGCAATTCTCATAACTCTCTGAGGTTATTGATTATGATAAATAGATATATTTTCTTTTGCTTCTTGCATTGTTCTTTTCATGCAGTTCTTTTTGATTTGCTTGTTTGTTTTCATATCTGGTTTCATCTTAACATTTTCCTTTCTGTGTCTGGTTATCTTTTGATGCTATTCTCAGAAATAAAGTGCTAAAAGTCTTGCTTGTGGTTGGGTGGAACTTTTCAACTTATCTTGCTCTCGGTGGCTGGCTGGGCAGAGGCCCGGCTGTTGGAGACCTTCGCCATGTCCATATCTGAAGGTCATTTCCTCAGAGAGGAATCCCCCAGTCATCTTCTGGTCGGGTGTCACCCTGGCTGCTAAAATGCTGGACCCAAGAAGAGGAAGTGAGCTTATCAGCTCATTGCTTTGTATGCAGACTTTATCCCTCTGTCTTCCTCATGTGTTTCATCTCCGTTTTCAGCTGTGACAGTTGTCTTGGAATGCTCTCTTGTCTTTCCTGTTCAATATCTCTAAAATGATTAGTTCTCAAATTATGGTCCACAGGCCCTTAAGGGTCTCTGAGACTCTTACAGGGGGTCTAAGAGGTCAAAACTATTTTCATAATAATACTAAGATGTTATTTGCTTTTTTAAAAAGTATATCGAAGTTTACATTGATGATGCAAAAACAATAATGAGTAAAATTGCTGACACTTTAGTATGAATCAAGAGAGTAGTTATGTATTTTTCATTGTGATTCAGGGTGATAAAAACCCAGTGTACTTCAAAATGTCCTTGATGTGGCAGTAAAAGTTATTAATTTTATTAAGTCTTTACCCTTGAGTGCATGTGTTTTCAATATCATTTATGATTATCTCAAGGAAAAATACCTGTGTGATTCTTAGAGCTGTGAGCAGAACTAGTTACTTTTTTGGGGAAACACAATTTTTACTTGAAAGAATGACTGACTTGGGTACTTGATAGATATTTTCTTGACAATGAATAAAATGATCCCGTCACTTCAGAGAAAATGGTATTTGTTGTTAATGATATAATTCAAACTTTTAGGTGAAAATTAGAATTTAAAAAAAATTTGTATCTGCTACCATGATCTTGATAGTTCAATAAATTTAAGATAATTTTGGTGAGATTTGTGATATTTTCAATGTGATTTTTTAAATACTGTAGAAAAAGCCATCAACATTTGGAAGATGTGCATAACCTGGAGAGCCCATATTTTTCAAATGATGATCAAAATTGTGCAGGGATAAAATAAATATATTCAAAGTGCAAGGTAGACTAATAATTTTAATATAGCAGAGTATCAAAAGTTTATTGATATGACTTCAAATTTTACATTGCAGATAACCTTTAAGAAACTTCTCAAGTCCTGATGTGGTTTGTAAAAAGAATATACACAATTATCTAAAAAGACTATTGAAATTTCCTTTTCCACATCTGTGTAAGGTCATATTTTCTTCATTTATTTCAACCTCAAGAACATATCACTGTGGTTCAAACACAGAAGCAGCTGTGAGAATCCAGCTATGTTTTATTAAGCTGGCCATTAAAGGGCTTTTAAAAAATGTAAAAATAGTGTCACTCATCACTGAATTTTTTTTTTTTTGGAAAGCAAAAACATTTTTCATCAAGAAATGTTATTTGTGTTAACGTGTAATGGGGTTACTGTTGTTATTTTTAAATGAATAAGAGAATAATTTTTAAATTTCTTAGTTTTTAATTCCTAATTGGTAAATGTCAATAAGTAGAACCCACAAAAACCAAAGGTCTTTGGGGGTCCTCAGTAATTTTTAAGAGTATGAAGGAGTTTTGAGACTACTAATGTTTGATATCCTGCTAGAACAGGAGTGGGGCAGTCATCGGGCTGTGCTGTGCTCTTCTGTAAACAGACTTACAAATATATTTTTTTCGCCAGAGCACGCACTCTGGGTGTCAGGAAATAGGCTTCTCACTGATATGCCTTCCTGGAAATAATTAGGGATTATTTTAATTAATTTTTTGGTTAGCTTATATACTTCATCAAGTTCTTCCATGAGTGGACTCATCAAAGCCATCAGTGAGAAACAGGCTTCTCACCGATGCTCCTTCCTGCAAATCATTAGGACTATTTTAATCATTTTTTTTGTTAGCTCATATACTTTATCAAGTCCTTTGTTTTAATGAAAAGGACTTATGGGTGTATACTTTCCAAGTCTTTAAACACATGAAAAAGTCTTTTTGAAAAGTCTTTAAACATGTATGATAGATTGGCTATCATATAATATATGTTTTAAATTTTTGTAACTAGTTTTCTGATTCGTCAGTTCGGTTTTCTGCAGTTCCCATCCGCTCTTCTTTTGAACTATTGAATTTGTAAACACATGTGGAACCACATTTGCCAGAGTTTTGACAGAGGCTCCAAGCCAGAAAGTAACTCACTGGTGTCAAATGACTTTACATTCTGAGTGAGGGTTAGACCAGGGGTCTGCACACTTCTTCTGTAAAAGGCATGATAGGAAATATTTCAGGCTTTGTGGGTTGGTTGTATGATGGCTGTCAACTACTCAACTCTGCCTTCATAGTGTGAAAATAGCCATAGACAAATCAAAATCTTTTGATTTTTAAAAACCGTTTAACAATGGCAAAACCATTCTTCTTTCAGGGGCCCTACCAAAACAGGTAGGGAGCGGATGTGCCCCCCACCACTCCCTGTTGCAGTTCGGTGGCCCCCAGGCCATAGTTTGCTGACCCCCGTGTTAAACCATTCACCATTCACGTAGGACTTGCCAAAGGGGTAAAACGGTTCTACTAGATCAGCTGATCGCGGGGCTCCTGCCTGCATGTTGAAATTGGGAGAGTTGGGGAGGGGATTTGTGTGTGTGTGTGTGGGACAGAGAGACAAGGTTTCACTTTGTCACCCAGATTAGAGTGCAGTGGCATCATAATAGTTCACTACAACCTCAAACTCCTGGGCTCAAGCGATCCTCCTGCCTTGACCTCCCGAAGTCCTAGGATTACAGGTGTGTGCCACCATGCCAGGCTAGGGAGGGGATTTCTCTGGAGCCTGGTCAGGATGCTGTACTGCCCACTCCCCATTTCTCCCCATCTGGGAGGGGACAACATGCTCCCCTCGCCTCAGACCAAGTGACAGAGATTTCAGACAGAGATCGGGGGGACTTTCAGAGTGCTCCAAACCTGAAAGGTTTGAGGAAGGAAGACCATGGACAGAGCTGAAAGAAATGCACTGTAACAAAGCCGCACTCCCACTGCCTGGAGGCCTGAAGCTTGGCTTCTGGGGCCAGATGTGGACCCTTGAGGGAAGCCTGCCTGGGGTTGGCTTACAAAGGATCCTGTCGAAGAGGACCAACCAGAGGGTTGAAGGGGCCCCTTACAGAGAGTTTGCCTGCGAGAGCTCACTGCAGAGACTGAGGGGGGAATGGTACTCAAAAAGCCAGAAGGGCAACCTTGTCCACATCGAGAGGTTTGTCATCTTCAGTCCCTGATGGCAGAGCCAGCCATAGTGCATCAGCCATGCAGGGGTGCCAATGCCTCAGTCAGGGGCTGAGCTGGCCGGCCATGACCTAGTCCACGGCTGGCCAGAGTGGGCCCTGGGCCTCGGGCAACTGATTGATTAGGGCCACTTGGAAGGAGTCTGAACTGTAGGACATCTTCATGGTCCCTTAGGATATAAGGAAAAGCAGAATTTTTCAAATTAACTTGTAATGACATATAGAAATGAAGGCAGAAAGCCTAATAGATCCTCCTCTCCTCTTCAGTGCCAGAATTACTCAGGAGACAGTCCTGGTGAAGTATCTTTCACCCTGGAGGGATCATAAAATCAGACCCAGCAGATGGGGCTGGAGAGGGAGCTGGGCTGGGGTGAAGAAGCTGCTCACAACCTTCTCTCCCCACGTTTCAAACTGGGGATTAGGAAACAACGTACATTTCAAAAAATGTAGTGTTTTATATTACACTGGGCTAGAGTTGTATGATTGTTAGATGGATTTGGATTTTTTTTTAAGGTGGGAGTTGTTAGGAAATTTGGGAAACCTGCCCAAGATTTCATCCAAGGGACAGAGAAAAAATTATCAGAGTGGGGAGTGCTGAGAAGAAATATATGATTCAGTGATGGTACCCTTCTGGTCCAGCTTTTTCATGAATGTGTTATATTTGGAGCTATAAAATCTTTTTACATCTACTGATTTTTTTATTTGCTCATTGTCCTTCAAGAGCAGGATCTATATATTTCAATGTTAGAGTTGAGGTAAGTTCTGTTCATGTCATTCCAGCACAAACAACAAAAAAAGTAGGGTTAATTTTAGATTCATTGTACCAAGGGGGCAGGAGCAACCCCTTGACCACAGTGCTTAACTGGAGGAGGAGACTATTACAAAAAAGAAAAAGGTACCTTTTCCCCAGGGCAGGCTGAACTCTGTTGACATGCAGGGCTGAGGGGCTCCTGAGACACAGCTTGGATCCCAGCCTTCAATTGCCACCGTGGCTGGCCGCCATTGTGCAGTAAACAAACTGCACGGTGTTCTGTAAACCTGCAGCTCCCCCTAGCCTGCATTTTCATTAGAGCAATTGCCCTCATTCGCAGGCAGAATAGCCACACTCCTCCTCAAGAAGTCTGCTCTCTGCGTACTTGGGAGCTGGCAGTGAGTACCCTTGCACTCAGCTTGCTGCACTTCTCTGAATGTCCTAGCAGAACTGGTATTTGGTTCCCGTCAATCCTCAGCAATCCACACCTTCAGCAGCTACAACTCTCAGCTTGCCTGTATTGATGGGATTCTTCCAGAGGAGCCATTCTTTTAGTTGTTGGCTGTTGGTGGCAGTGCAATGATTTTATTTAATAATACTTTCAAAAATCTGAACTCTGAATGCTTTCCATCTTGAAACAACCAGAGAGTTATACCCTGAATTAAAATCTTGAACTTCACAAAGACACACCCTTTAAAAAGCAATCTTCTATACCTCTGTAATCCTCAGGGGGAAAGGAAAAATTGATGAAACAAAGGTCCAATTACAAAACAATTCTTAAACATTTCAAGCCTTTCTGAACAAATAGAATGTGAATGTTACAATATGGAAATTGTATCAGAATCTCCATCTGTACATGATGAAAATTAGGAAGATGAGGATGAATTGAAAATGCTTTCTTTTTATTAAAATGACTCTTTTACTTTAGAAGAATTTTAGTTTTACAGAAAAATTAAGATAGGAGAGTTCCCATATACCTCATATCCAGCTCCCCCTATTATTAACATTTACATGAATGCAGCACATTTGTCATTATTAATTAACCAATATTGATACACTCTGTATTTAATTTAGATTTGCTTAGTTGTTCCCCCAATGTCCTTTCTCTGTTCTGGGATCCCATCCAGGAGCCCACATCACCTTTACTCATCATACCTCCGTAGGCTCTTGGCAGTGACAGTTTCTCAGACTTTCCTTGGTTTTGATGACATTGTCAGTTTTGAGGAGTACTGGTCAGGTATTTTGGAGAATGTCACTCAACTGAGGTTTGGTCTAACATTTTCCTCATGATTACATATCAAGGATACACACTATAACCTGACTTATCAGCACCAATGTTAACGGTGATCACCTGGCGCTGGCTCAGGTAACATTTGTCAGGCTTCTCCACTATTAGTTACTGTTTTTGCTTCTTTCCATACTGTGCTCTTAGAAAAGTCACTATGTGCAGCCCACAATTAAGGAGTGAGGATTTATGCTCCACTTCTTTGAGGGTGGAGTAGCTACATAAATTATTTGGAGTCCTTGGAATCTTGGAATAAATTTGTCTATTCTCCCTCTACTTATTTATGCATTCAGTCATTTATTTATTTATTTTTATAACCCAATACTACTTTATTTATTTTCTTGCTCAAATTTTTCCAGCTATGGCCACTGGGAACTTTTTCAGTTTGTTCTTGTATCCTTTTGACATTATGATCCATCACTGTGGGGATTTTTTTGTTTTTTTTTAATTAAAAATTTTAGCACTTTTCACTTTCTGGTACTACAAGATGCTTTGGGCCATCTTGTATATTTCTTGCCATAATCCTAGAATCAGCTCTTTTTCTAAGGGCCTCTAGCTCCTTTTATTAGAGAATAGTGTTAATAATCAAGACCTGGGAGTGAGGTGTGCTTGTTACAGCCAGGGTGTGATTGCTTCTAAGCCTTCTCAACTGACAGAGCAAGGAAATATTATGTGTGGAAATGCTTTCTTTGGAGCAAATGGGTATACATGTGTTCACACTCTGATATATATTTTATCATTTCAATATGAATTTGTATGTGTGTGTGTGTGTGTGTGTATGTCTGCTGAAAGAGGGTTGCTCAATGTGGGTGCTCAGTTCTCTGTCTTGAAATGGAAGCCCATTGGGAACCAACTAGATATCCTCTAATGGGTTTAAGTGAATTAGACAACTTAACTATTTCTTTTTGTTGGGAGATAGTTATCCATGGATCTCTTGTGTTTCTGTGCAACTTGCAAGTAGGAGAACTCTCTTTTTATGGATGTTCATATAGTAAGCGACAGCCTTGACAACAGAGGTAATGTCTTCCTCTGGAGCAAAGGGCAGATTCATTTACTGTCCAGTATATTAAATAATGTCTCCCTCTGAGGCAAAGTTTGGGCAGGTTTGCTTGTAGCCCAGGACAAAAGATTCATGTTCCCTACACTCAGGGGTCCTCAGCTGTGAGGCAAACCCTCTGTATGTGTGACATCCATCTGGGTGGCTCCACTTTGCCCTCAATGGCTTATGGGGCCACCAAGAACCAACACCAACACGAAGCTCATCCTGTTTACTGTGCCTTGAGTAGCAAAGTCATTTGTCTCATCCAAACATCCAGAAGTCTTATGTCTTCTGTGAGTTTCCATGAAACCAGTGGGGCTGACTTGTTAGCGTACAAGTTGGGTCAAATCTCCAGACTGGTCACAGATTTTGACACCTTTCCCTTAATTTATATTTAGGACTAGCAATATTCTGATATTTCTCAGCTAAATTTAAGGTCTTTTTTGAGTTAACAATGCTAAAAAATAAATTTTCAAAAGGAATAAAGTTATGACTCTTACATATAATAAAATGAAAACATCAAAATTTTATTTAACTCACGAAATAAAGAGGAAACCAGCCAGATGTCACTACTGCTGGTTCAAAGGAGAGGTCAAAGACAAATTTGTATGGAGTCAAGGAATGTTGAAAATACACTTACAAATGGACACAAAACTGGCTTCTTCCATGGAAGGTGGGGTAGGAGAGTGGGGTGCGGTGAAGTTTATTGAATCTCCATCAGACAGAATTTATTTGCATGTCTGTAAACAAGAATTATTTGCATTTCTCCACAATATACAGAGTTGTAAAACAACTCCAAGACAAGAAAAGACACAAATTCCATAGAAACAAATAACTTGGAAAGGTGTGCTGTAAACAATGCATAATTTTCCACTGGATACACACGGTAATCATTTTTTGCTTGTTCAAAAAAGTCTTAACTTTCTCATACAGCAATAAAATGTACTACGACAATGTTTCCAAGGTTATTGATCCAACGTGTGACATAAAGAGATTTTACAAAGTAAACCTATACGCACATATACAAGAAAGATATTGGAAGAGATTCTAATGATCTGGCCTCAGAAGGGAGTCTGACACAGCAGAGAAAAATGTGCTCCAACTCTGTTGGGAGGAAGTCCCAACCGGTCCCAACCGGAAGTCCCAACTGATTCAGACAGTTCCCTCTACTAACCACTAGGTGCCGCTAAGCAGGAATGACGACCCCTGGCAGGAGGGGGAGGGGCAAGCGTGGCAATATCTTATCTATCAATGGTGATGTTCAGCAGACGCACGAATTTGGGAGGTTCTTTGGTGGGAAGACATTTTTCACCCCTGCACCTATTCCAGCACCTTGCTCATAGTAAGCACTGAATACCATGTTTCTTGAAATGAATTTACTTGTTCAGAACACAGCGTGGGGTGGAGGTAAAGGAGTGCTTTTACACTCTAGGCATCTGAAAATAATACGATGTTCCTGAGTAAGAGTTCTTTAAAGTCTTCTGACCATACCAGGAGAAAGGGAGAAAACATTCCAAATTGGAAATCACTCGTCAATTAAGCAAAAGGAGATACATTTAGCTATGACATCAGACTTAGTAAATCTATGAGCTGCTTCCATTGCCTGTACACATGTAGCAAAATACTTGTTTGAATGCAGATGTGGCAAGTCACACCTTTGTTTTGCCCAGGTGCCATCAAATGTGTTTTCCTCCACTCTCAGCCATCCCCAATACTTCCTAATAATTTCTAATTAATTTGGTGCAATGAGAAACTGATGACAAGCCATCTATAATTTTATGTAATCTACATTAGTATAAAATGAAAAGTGAAAAGTAGAGGGGCAGTGAGTGCTGATTAGAAACATAACTGGAGGGAAGAGAAGAGGGAATCGGGAAGCTCTCAGAAAACCCCAAGAACAGAATTTCTCTCCCCTAACTTTCCTGGCTCCTCTGATGCCTTCGTGGATGTCCGTTGGTTCTGCCCAGGGACCTTTCACTCTTCTGCTGTTAATAGCACCTTGATTTTACTTTGGGAGACAAGTCCCTTACCCCATTCAGTTCACATGCTCCCCCTTCCGATGCCTGAGAGAGAAGCAGGAAGCCAAGCTAGGCCTGTTCCCTGGAGACTATCATAGAGCCCGAACACCATTGCAATTCTTTCTTCTTGATGTCTTGCTTCCTGGAATCCCACAGCTGCCCTGGTGCCTGCCCTTTCAGAGTCTGAGTCTTCATTTTTTCTTCAAGTCTGTGAACCATCCCATTCTCTTCCAGGAAATTCCTATTTGGCTATATTAGCCAGAGTTGCTGTCTGTTGGATGTAGCCAAAGAACATTGATTGGTGTAATGAGGAAAAGGAGCTAGTAGGAAATCTAGTCCTATGATTGCTTCTGTAATTTCTGTTGAACTTATTGAAAAGAGTTAGTAGTAGGATAACGGAGGTTTACCTTGAAGATGAGGAATAACTAACATTTACAGACACTTACTATATTCCAAACATTCCTCTAAATATTTATATGTATGTCCTATCTAATCTTCAGAATGACCCAATTGGATAGATGCTATAGTATTATCCCTATTTTACAGATGAGAAAACTAATGGGCAGAGTAATTAACTAACTTGCTCATTTTCATGTGATCAGATTAACATTTCTCAAAGTTTGTTCTATAGAATATTCATTTCTCAGAATTGTATTAGTTTCTTAGGGCTGCCATAAAAAAGTACTACAAATTGTGTGGCTTAAAACAACAATTTTAATTTATGGTCTGAGTTCTGGAGACTAGAAGTCTGAAATCAAGGTGTCGCAGGGCCATGCTCTCTGTGATGGCTCTGAGGGAGAATCCCTGCTTGCCTCTTGCAATTTCAGCTAGTTGCTGACCAGCCATCCTTGGCATTCCTTGGCTTGTAAACCCATCACTCCAATGTCTGCCTCTTTAGTCACATGATTGTTTTCTTTCTGTATGTTTCTCTCCTTTTCTGATAAGAACACCAGTCATATTGGATTAAGGACCCACCGGCTCCAGTATGACTTCATCTTAACTAATTATATCTACAACAACCCTGTTTCCAAATAAGGTCACATTTTGAAATACTAGGGGTTAGGACTTTTTGGGAAACACAATTCAATGCATATCAAAAATGTTAATAGAAAACCTACCTAACAGGTACAATGAACACTATTTGGGTGATGGGCATACTAATAGCTCTGACTTAAGCATTTTAAAATCTATCCATGTAACAAAAACATTTGTACCCCCTTAAGATTTTGAAATAAAAAAAGTTCATAGAAATTGCTCAAAAAAGAATTCTGTGGTCAAAGGAGTTTGGGAAACACCATTATATTACAGGATTCTTTGCCGTAGTAGTTAGCGGGGAGGAGGGTAGCTTTAATTTGTCAATCTGTGAGGAGAGTTGTCAAGCTGGGACTGTTATGTATAGTTTCTCAACAACATGTTTGATTGTGGACTTCTTTTTACAAGCGCACTGTGGGATTAGTGTTCAATGTGGAACAGCTTTCTCACACCGCCTCGTGTTGTCCCTCCCATGTCTTCTGGTTTTACTTCTTCCCTGTGGTCCCACCTTGGACAGCTGCTTTTCTTCTCTGAGCCTGAGTGTTCTTATCTCTAAGACAGGGACAATAATACACTTTCCTTACGAGTTTCTTGTGATGATTTAACTTAAATTAGGTAGGCTGAAAAACACCTGGTCCAGTGCCTGGCATGGAAAGAAAAGAAACAGGCATTCACTTAATAGTTAACTTGATTATGCTAACCAGACAGTTCTGAATTTCTTGGCATTTTTATTAGGCATTTCCAGGATCTCAAAAATAATCCCTAAATAGGACAATTTTCACCAATACAGTTTTCTTGTTCATCTCTTTAGGAGAATAATTTTCTTTATGGTAATAAAAATTTACCTTGGGTAAATATTCAACCCAATCGTAATTTTAATAAATCTCCAACATTAGCAAAGAATGGTTTGTTAGCTCTGTAGTTCCTTATTCTGATCTTCCACCCCAGTGAGGGGAAGAGGATGTGATCATGTGCTCCTGGCAGAAGGGAAATTGTGAAAGAGACCCGCTGTAGAAAAGGCAGCCCACAGCACCTCGGCTCTCAGAAGAGGTGAAGCTGCCAAGACGACTTGTCTGAGAGTGGACCTATCTGTCTGTCTGTCCATCCGACATGGAACCAAAGCAGATCAGGGAGGGCTACCTTGTGAAGAGGGTGAGTAGAAGTGCCGCTTACAGGGCTGGGGGGAAGACGGGCTGAGGAGGACTGGTGCCTGGCTTTTTGCTCCACTCACTCATTTTAGGAATGTTTCATGCTGAACCTATTGTGTTGGAATAGCAGGGCATGGCCCCCTGTAGAATGTGGGGCCTGGGGGCGGAAATACATATTCCAGTGGAGGGTAGTTAAGAAACTGCCTTCTGTTTCTTAAGGGTGAACTGCTTAAGCTTCCTCATGGTTTGATTTGATGAGTCTGAGAACTCCAGACTGCAGGGTCTGGAAGGTGGGGACCTAAGCTAACTCCCTCAGGATTTAGAATATCCTTTTAAAGAGCCACATGCACACGTTCTGCCAAAAGACTCAAAACTCCTGTGCTGTAGAATTTACCTGGAGAGACTATTCATTTGTTATTTAAATTCTACCACCTCTTAGTTTTTTTTTTTTTTTTGGAGGGGGAGAAAGAATAAAATGATTAAAGATGAGTTGATATAATGATATAGTAATTATAGATTATTTCTTGGACCATCTTCTTAGAACTGATGCATTAAAAATCTTATCTTTTTTTATTGGGCTGAAATTGAATGAACTTTTTAATTTTCTTCACTCACAATTCTTAGTAAATTTGTATAACATGCCATTAAGGTTGTACATGTGCCATTTTAAAGATTAGAAAATAGAGACTCAAGTTTACTCAAAGATACTTAGTCTCACTTGTGTTGCATCAGGAAAATTGAATTTTGTTAGCACTGTTGGTATTTCTTCTGATGCTGGGTGTGTTCGGTGTGTGCTGAGTTGTTGTGAAACCACCCAAAATGGTGAATTCACAGGCAGGGCCTGTTGGCATCCTGTGGGCAGCACCTAGCTACACAAGTGTGCTCGCACTAACCCAAGTGAGCTCAGTGTTTCAGAAGTGAACCGAATTTAGTACATTCCTTCAGATGCCTAGCTTTTTAATTGAATGAACACTTATGAGACTTTGTTTTAGGCCACTCGTTTGGGGTTAAATAGCACACATTGGTGCCTGATTCCATTTTGTTTTCAGGCTGAAGGGACCTTAGGTCATCTGGTCCAATCCCCTCATTTGCAGAAGAGATAGCCCCAGAAGGCTCAGCAGCTGCCCCAGGTCACATGGCTGTGACATCGCTGGGACCAGAAGCCCACTCCCTGACTCCTGAGTTTCTGACTGATGGCACTAAGCTCTGTTCAGTACCCCTATATTTTCTTAAAGAAAATTTAACACATGGACTGTATTTAACTCAAGCTTTAGCTCAAGTTTTGAGCCCAAGGCCTCATAAAGCAAAACCCTGCAGTTGGTTCGTGAAAATCTTACTTGTTGATATATTTATTGTTACAATTAATACTGAAAATTTAATTCTAAAAACATGGATCACATTGCATAGAACTCGAGCACAGAAAACAATAAAAAATAACAAATTAGAAAGGGTCATTTTGTTTTAATAGAACACCATGGCCCTGGGAAATTGTTTTTTTCAGGTGTGGCAGTCAATGTGTTAATCTAAGTTAGGGTTTATAATGTATTTGTGGTGGTGACAGTTGTGAGTTGGTGCTGGAAAATAATGGACCCTCAGTGGGTAATCTCTCTAGCGAGCCATACTTTGAAACATCCTTTGGAAAAGACCCACATCTGCACAGAGGTGTATGTAGATTCCTTGCAATAGGCACCAATATACTCTCTGAGAACCAATAATAATTAATATTGACTTATTTCTTTCCTGATCACTTGGACTAGTATCCTGACAAGCAAGTAAATAGAAACATTTATGCAAGGTTTTTTGTTTTTGTTTTTTAAAAAATTAGAAACATCTTGCAATGAAAATTGCTATTACAGAGTTTGTATGCTCATATTTTAAACTCCCAGAATGACAAAGATATGAAAACTAAATCTCTATTAAGTCAGGCTGTCTCACTAGAAAATGGGGATGATGGAGTCAGGGTTGTGAAGCATCAGGACTTAATAAATGTTTTTAATCAGGGAGAGTAATTCTGGCAGTTTATGGCCTGTAAAAGCCAATCTAGAAAATGTAGCTGGAAGAAAACATAGTGAAATTTCATATTGGTAGTTCTATACTTTATACCTTTCTTAATTTTCATGCTTATAATTTATATTTTTCCATAATTTTTGCATTTTTCTCTAGTACCTTTTGAATACTCTCTGATGTAATGCATTAACAGTCTCTAATTTGGCATCTTTAAGAAGTGTTTGGTTCAGAAATATTCCATTTGTCAGCTGCAGAACTAAACCCAAAGCCAGAATTTCCCAACAAGGTATTAAAGTTCTTGACTTCTTTAGACATTAAGTTTCTTACAATTATCTCATGTATGGATTAAAAACAATATATGTCAGAAATCTAGCACATAGTTTGTGCTACATAAACTACATAAGACACTGATTATTAGTATTAGTATTAATATACACTTCAGCAAACAGTGAATCCTGGATACTAATGGGGGTATGTACTGGTTCCTGGGTTGGTTGCCAAGTTAATCATGAAGAAAGAGCCATGAAAATCTATCTCTGACAAGACTGTTACGAGTCTTGGCAGGGGTTATTGATGTTAAACATGACAAGCAATAATAGATGAATCTTTCCTCCTTCTCTTATGCAGCTTAAGATACCTGGGTAGTAATAAAGAACATCTTTCTCCTATGTCTTGTTTTATGATACAATTTTATTGGAGATAAGATATTTTGAGAAGAAAAAAAGCACGACATTAGAATATGCTGGTGCAGTTTTGTCGAGTCAGAAATCTTGGGGTCAACAGTCAATGGCGCTAACTATAAAATGTTTCTGTTTTTTTCTGTGCAAGAGAACTGCCCGCATTTCACAATTCAGGTTTCCTCTTTTGCCTCCTGACGAGATCTTTAAATAAAGATGATGGTTAAGAGTGGGAGGGAAAATACACGATTCTTTCATTTTCCAACGCTGTCATTCTAAATAACACTGAGGTTTCCCTGCCTCAGTCTTGTCATTTTTGATTTACAAGAAAGCACTTAGAGCCAACCACGTAGTGGCTAGCTGCTATACAAATATGACCTCATTTAATCCTAACCACCCTGTGCGATCCCCATCTTACAGATGTGAAAACTAAGGCTCAGAGAGAATAAGTGACTTGTCCACAGTCAAACAGCTGGTGCGAGGACGACTTGGGATTCAAACCCAGGCCTGCCTAACAGCAAAGCCCACCATCTCATTGGTCCTGTGCAGCATTCTGAAGGGCAGGCTGACCCAAGCCAGCAAAACAGAGATCAGATGAACTCCCCAGTGCCAGAGTGGGGCCTGAACAAACTGTACTGTGGGCAAGATTGGGTTTAGTAACCTCAGCCTCCCTTTCTCTCTGATTAGGAAGTTACTTTGTATGCAATAAACATATTTGGAAGGTCCTTGAACACATACTACTGAATCGGATATGTTCATAATCACAGCTTAAAAAAGAGAGAGGAGCAAATTACTTGCCATAAATAACCTAGACTCCTCCAAGTCATTTTTCAAACTAATTTCATTCCAAGAGGTTTATGGGAGCAAGCTGTTGCTTCCATGTCAACCGACCCAGCAAGCACTTCATGTGGTGGGACAAACTCAAAGAGTGTCTTAGGGATTCGGATGTCCTGTGAGGCTCGGAGAAAGCACAGGAATCGGGGTGATGGAAAGAGAAGGACAAGTGGCTGGAGCAGGAAGGAAAAGCACTGTAGCAAGCTGTGGTGGAAGGGGAAAGGCTGAGGTGAAAGGAAGAGCAGGAGAGTCAGGGGGCCTGGCCCAGGAATTCCTCCCTGCAGCTACATTATCTTCTGGACAGGATGAAATAATCCCCGGTGATTTGCACCCATTGATCCATCATCATTGTAATAGCTGCATATGTGGTGTTTACTCTGCAGCAGGGAGAGTTCTAAGCATTTAATGCATTAATGCATTTATGTAACGTACTTATAAAGATCCTACAAAATGGGTACAATTACTGTTCTTACTTTACTGATGAGGAAATTGAGGTACAGAGAGGCCAAGGACCTTGTTCAAGGTCACACAGATAATAAGTGGCAGAGCTGATTTGAAACTCAGCAGTCTGGCCCCAGCATCACACAGAGCGTAACTACTCTCCATGTGGCCCTCATGGGCTCATATTGCAGTGCCTTTCTTTCCCAAAGCACTGTTGCTGTGATGGGTGGTACCCAGGAGAATGTCATGCCAGAATGACTCTGCAGTGTTACCCACAAAACTGTACTCTTACCTGTCTATATGGTTACCATTTCTTGAGTACCTACTACATGCTAGCCACTATGCTAAACCTTTAAGTATATTATCTCATTTAATCTTTACAATCATGGGAAGTAGGTACTTTGTTACATTCATTTTACAGGTGAGGATACTAATGTTTGGAAAAATTAAGTGACTTGCCTAACATCACAGAACCTGGAAGAAACAAACTTGAGATTTGAATCTAATTCTAAGACTCCATAAATCATGCTGTTCAGTCCTCTGTGCCATTTCTGTATTGCTTATTTAATATGTTTTTATTGAAAAATTGCCCAACCTGGAAGAGTTTATTTACATAAAAAATATACTACTGAATAGATTAGCTCCCTTGCCTCAATGAGTTTACACAGGCACAAAAAAAACATTTGTTTGGGATGTTATGCAGTGATTTTTGTGAACCAGTTTGGAAAACTGGAAGGTATGATTTATGATGTAACAGAAATAAGGGTTTAATTGAGTGCAGTATCCACTTAAAATAACACGTCCCATGGGTGTGGGAAAATAGGTAATAGTGACTCATAGTTCTGCTTTAGTTAGATACATAGTTTTGACCATAATGTAATTTTCCTTTGAATTACAGTCATACGTCAGCAGATGAAAAGAGAACTTGAAGGAAAGGGGAAGTTAAAAGTGCTGTCCTCGCTTTGGAGGAAGTGTCTGGGAGGGGTTCTAAACACAAAACTCCAACTTCCCCAACTCTCAGCCATTGGCTGTGGTGTCTTCCAGTGAAACTGGACATACCCAGGAAGGCAGAATGCAATTTGTGCATTCATCACACTGACCTGGGGGTCACTCTGTCCCCTGATAGCTTATGAACTATTTGAGAGCAGAGACTGGATCTTGTTCATTATTATACCCCCAACACCCAGGCCAGTGTTTGAAATGTAGGAGCTGTTCAATCATTATTTGTTGAAGGACCTCGTCTCAAAGAAAGAAACTTGCCAAAAACAGACTCACAAAGACCAAGGAATCAGGATTCTATATTATAGTAACTTTTTAAGTATTTAAAAAAGTCATTTCAGACAGGGTACTAATTTTTAGATGATTATGTAAAATATGTTTCTGATTTAGTATTTCTTTTGGCTTGCAAGTGTGGCCCAAGGGTTAGCAGGAGCATCTGGAAGCAGAAGAGTAAATGGAAGTGGAGCAGCAGGCTCTTTGGAACAGATGTGTCAAATCTCAGTGTAGAAATGGAAGTTACATATTTAATCAAATTCTCATCTGTGGCCTACATTTCTTTACTAATCTGTTAACAAGCAGGCTTGAATACTTCTCTTGTCAGGGAGCTCTCTAATTTAATTTTCTCCTGTAGATTATGCAGAAACTGTTTTCCTGAAACCTCTACCTATTGGTACTACAAAACAATCTAGCTGTTTCGCA
>NW_012147986.1:4678083-4679965 GCF_000956105.1 Propithecus coquereli | reverse complement strand
AAAAGTATACATATGTAAAAAAAAGTGAAATAGCTAAGTGGTCTAAAGAAATTGATCCAGATTCCAGAGTTACTCAGTTATGCAACAACCAGAATGAAGGTGGCATCTGAGGGGAAGGGAAAGAGCATAAAATTGAGAATCAGGAGACCTGGTTTCCAGCCCCAGTTTCATATTACCTGATCAGGTGTACTAGTCCAGTCACTTCACTTGGCCTTTACATTTTTAATATGATGAAAGTGTTGGTGGATGATCCTAAATTCCTCTCTGGTTTGGACATCCCATAATCACACATCCAGGTATGCTCTTGGGTGAGCGCCAAGAGGGTTGGGGCCAGAAAGGGGAAAATAAAGGGATGGCTGAGGGGAGGTGCTGCCAGGTTATCGAGTGGGAAACTGGTGGCTGCAGCGATGTCCAAGAGGAGAGAGAAATCACGCCACTTCTACCATGCTAACCTAACTAACTGCTGTCTAACCTGGAAGAATGTTTAACATTATAAGTGGTCATATTTCTCTTGTTTTAGAAAGTATTAGCCTCCTACTTTGACTGCACAATAAATGTAATGTGCTTGAATCATCCCCCCATATGAGTCCCCCTCCCTGTCGGTGGAAAAATTGTCTTCTATGAAACCGGTCCCCGGTGCCAAAAAGGTTGGGGACCGCTGCCCTGAATGACTCAATAATATCCTAGATAACTGCCTTTAAAAAAACCCACAATTCAATCAAGGATGAATGGCCTGTTTTTCTGGTGATTAAATAAGAGAAATAAGTAAGACGGAATAGTTTCTATAGAAGCAACCTGAAGGGTAATGATTGCCCTCCCTCCTTGACCTCCCAAAGTGCTAGGATTACAGATATGAGCCACTGCGCCTGGCCTTATATTTTTAAATTACTAAGTTGTGGCTGGGTGCAGTGGCTCTTGCCTGTAATGCTAATCCATTCTCCTATTGATGAACATTTGAGTTATTCTCTGTTTTTGTCTATTATGAATAAAGGTGCTATGAACATCCTTGTATGTAACGGTTGTGGCAATATTCACTCACTTCTCTCAGATCTGTGCCCAGAAGTGGAATTGCTGGTTCAAAAGACTTGCATGTGTCTAGCTTCAGCATAAGCCACTAAACACTTTTCGGAATTGAATGTGACATTTTGCACTCCTGCTAGCCATGTACGGGAGTTCCAGTTATTCTAGTTCCTTGTCAAGTCTTACTCTTCTCCATCTTTTAAAATGTTAGGTACTCTGGTGGGTGTGAGGAGGTATCGCATTGTGGTTTGAATCTGTATTTCCCTGACACATAATGTTGAACACTTTTTCATAAGCTTTTGCATGTTTTCTTTAGCAAAGTAAACTTGGTCTAGTCAGAATGGTTTATTTATTGCTGAACACTCTTTGCCCATTTAAAAATTGTTTGTACTTTTCTTATTGATTTGCAGGAGCTCTTTGTGTTCTGGATGTGAGTTTCTCTCAGATGAAAAAACAGAAAGGCATTTGATTGAAATTATTTCGTGTGTTGGCCTAACACCTGACCTTGCTCATTTTTTTAAAAAGGAAATAATCCAGTGTTAGTCTGGAATAGTTATTCTGCCTGTGTGGAAGAGAGATAGGATATTTTAATTTAAAGAATTATTTTAGTAGCTCAAACCAAGGAAATGTTTGGACAAGCGAAGTGATAGTCCCACAAATATTTATCTTGGCATAAATAGTCTTCCTTTTGGGCAACCGGACCTTTATATAGAGGCCCTTTGTATTCTGAGATAAGCGGCAGGATCTGCTGGGAACTGGATGATAATTCCATTTTGTGGTGGTCATGACAGAGTGACATCATGGATGAAAGAATAGAACTTTTCCAAAGCCCTCCCAAAATATAGACCAGAAAGAGACACTT
>NW_012147986.1:4671569-4676668 GCF_000956105.1 Propithecus coquereli | reverse complement strand
AAAGAATAGAAAGAGGATGAAAGAACAGCTGTTTACTGTGCTGGAAACACAAAGTATTGAAGGCATTTATACGTGGCCATCTCTCAAGATATTTAATAATACAACCTCCCATTCGTAGAGCACATTTGAACTTACAAAGTCCTGTTCACATTATTTCAGTTAACATGTGCTGGAAAGCTCTGTGGTAGTCATTCTCATCCCCATTTTGGTGCTAGGAACTGAGATTCCACGAGGGCAAATGTCTTGCCCAACTTTGAGAAGTAGGGAAGAAATAGAGCTTAGCTAGATTGTCTAAGATTCAGCAATTTCAGCAGCATTATAAGTCTTAGAAGTGAAGGCAGCTTTGGGGTGGAATCAACTTTTATTTACACCCATCTTCAGTGAGTCAAATTAGGTGGTTTGTAGACCATATTTTGCAAAGAGCCTCCTACATTTTGACTTTGGAATATTTGACTCTCCAATTCTGCCAAAGCCTCCCAAGAATTAAAATTTCTAAAGCAAAAATAAAAACACTTCCAACCAAATACCAATGATTATTTTTTCTCCTCAAATTAGAGAGTTAAAAATTTTAAAGTTAATAAAAACCAAAAATATATGAACTGTACTTTAAGACCATGGTGAGATGAAGTTATAGGAGAAAGCCCTGCTGAGAGTTCTTACACAAAGCAATGGCGTGAGAATGTTTGTATGAGGCTGTCCCTTTGTGGTTCTTAGTGGTGTGAGCTGCGTGCGAAAAGGAAGTGCAGGAGAAATTATAGCAGGAGAGGGTCTGGGTGGGGACGAAGTAGACAATAAGAAGGACTGGCTGCTCTTCTCATTGAAGTGTGATAACTGCTGGCACTTGGCAGTTTGGGAAATAATCTTTTGCATTATTTTAATGAACATCCACTGTATGCTCAGGACCATGAGCCAATGAAAGTACCTGATAATGTCACTGCCATGGAGAAGAAAAGATAACCACACTGAAGACAATATACTATATAAGGCAACATATATAAGGCAACATATAACAAAGTTCCAGAGCGTGTGGCACAATCAGTGAGAAAAGTGATGGCGACCCTGAGATCAGGGTGGGTGGGTGCCGTTCAGGAAGCCTCATCAATGAGGTGGCTAAGCTAAGCCCTGAAGGATGGGGACAGGCTAGTCCGGGAGATAAAGGGGAGAGGATAGGGTTGGGTGAGGGCATTCCAGAGAGTGGGGTCAGCTAGAGCAAAGGGCAGGGCCTAGAAATGAGATAGGCACCCTAAAAGGTCACTGATTTGAGATTGTTTATGTTAAAGGGGCAGAGATGATGTCACAAAACATTTTTTAAGCCAACTCTAAGAAAATAGAGAATCTCTCCTGTTAGGAAGAAAGTACAGTTTACAAAGATCCCTGCCCATCTCAGCTCTTTTTGTTGTCATTACAGGGGAGCGTGTTCAACACCTGGAAACCCATGTGGGTTGTATTGTTAGAAGATGGAATTGAATTCTATAAGAAGAAAAGTGACAACAGCCCCAAAGGAATGATCCCCCTTAAAGGAAGCACCCTGACCAGCCCTTGTCAGGACTTTGGCAAAAGGATGGTGAGTTGACATCATTGGCTGCAATGAAACCTTGGTCAGGCACTGAGCTCTTGGTCCATGCGTAGCCTACAATTCCTTTCCCCAGCCCATGCACTCCACCCTGGCTTTTGCGTCTCTCTTGGCCAGAACGGGTTTGGGTCAACTGCTTTGCTTCATGAGGGGACTCTGCCCCTTGAAAGGAGTCATTCCTAATGGGATGTGTTTTGGTTTTTAGTTTGTGTTTAAGATCACTACGACCAAACAGCAGGACCACTTCTTCCAGGCAGCCTTCCTGGAGGAGAGAGATGCCTGGGTTCGGGACATCAAGAAGGCCACTAAATGCATTGAAGGAGGACAGAAGTTTTCGAGGAAATCCACCAGGAGATCCATTCGACTGCCAGAAACCATTGACTTAGGGTGATTTTCTGTGTTTACTTCTCTCTATCCCTGCCTTTTCTCTTTTTTGCTTCCCTCTGACAGAGAAAAACATAACAGATCCTGCTCCAAGGCTTGCTTGTTTGGGCCACCTCTGAAGTCTGTAACCACTCTGCCAGGTTGATACTGGCACTTGGTGCACTAAGATGCTTACCCGGGTCTGAAGGAGCGATCATGTCCTCTCCAAAGCCCACCAGCTGAGGAGAGCAGGCTGGTGGAGTATAAATTCCCTCATAGCGAGTAACAGAGAGAAAGATCAAGACAGAGAGAGACAGAGAGAGAGAGAGAGAGACAGAGAGAGGGAGGGAGGGAGAGGGAGAAACTCGTCATTGCATATATGAAGTAGCCATAATAAGTTAGTTTTGGCAAAAAAAAAAAAGCTCTGGGATCTCTGGGTAGGAAGGAAAAGGCAGGGGCTATGTATGCAAGCAGGCAAGGTTTCACATTCAAGTTCATGCATTCACAGTGAGGAAGGGCCAGCCAGGGGGAACACCCATCCTGGGTTGAAGCCATCTGTGCCCTGATCAGGTTTAATGGCCTCTGATGTTGGCTGGCTTGGAATTGCAGGCGATGACTGTAGCCTAAATGTGGTCAGAGGCCAACAGGTAGATCTAGCCCCTGGCAGAGGTTGGGAATGGGGTTCTTTCCTTCCTGAATGTTTCACATCTTCTCCAGTCACATTAGCTGTTTTCCCTAGGAATCTCTTTCTTCCTGGTAGTTTTGCTTTTATGTTAAACATTTCCTGAATCAGAAGCCCTGTGGAAAAGAATCTCATCCTGGCTGCTTAAAATGTCCAGTAAGAACTGTTTTCATGGGTCGGGGGGAGAGGCCCTGAGAGGGGACTAAAGATACGTCTTCCCATGACTCCCACGAGATTTGGCACGAACGGAACTTCAATAAAGTTTGTGCACTGAGCTTAGTGAGACTGAGCAGCTTCCCTCACCATGGAAGCCTTTTGGTAAAGACCCGGGAGGAGGCACCTGGTCTAGTTTCAGCTGCTGGCTGGGGACACCGAGTGACCATATTCCTGGCCAGGACTGTCAGAACCAAATGGGAATGATGCTTGGACTGTGTGAAGCCACAGGATACATGAAACTGGCCTTCTGTTTTGTTACTTAGAATCTCTCTGATAAGGCTGTTTTTGCTTTATTACTTCAATGGCAAAAATGAGAACTTCCCACTATGTTGCCTTATAGCTTACCATTTCAAAAATAAGAGATAAGCTTAGTAGAAACATTCACTTTCTTAGAGGCAAATGTCTACAACAGATGGTCTCTTGAAAACCTTTAAAGAATTGGGACATGAGGATTGAGGGACCTTAAAGATCTATAACGTGTGGAAAAATGGCTCCAGGAATCTTTCATCTTGGGCACCTGATGTGGGGCAACTCTCCATCTCAGGTACCAATAGTTAAATCAACAAAGAGCTTAATGAATTTAACAGACATTAAGTACTTTGCTAGTCTGTTTTGCTAAATGCAATGCAGGCCACAGTTATGCAAACATGCATCTGCCCTTTACTACTTATGATCTGGTGGAGAGATTATACTCAGGGGATACCCGGAGTGGGTGGGTGGCTGGGTGAGGGGTTGTGTTCATGGGCAGCCTCTGTAAGGTGACAGCTCCTGGGAAGAACTCACCATTCTGAAATGTTCCCCATTCATCCAACTATTTTTTAAATCTCTGCAGTGCCTTGTATTTGTCCATGAAAGATACTGAAAAAGGAATAAAAGAACTGAATCTCGAGAAGGACAAGAAGATTTTTAACCACTGCTTCACAGGTAAAGGACTTGCAAGCCTGAAATAGGGCAAACGAGGGAGTTCTCCTTCAGCCTCATCCGTGTGGGGGGTGCGGGCTGTGGAGCATGGTGGGTGGACGGGGTCCCAGATGCGGACTGGGGGGCATGAGAGTGGGGCTTGCCAGGGTGAAAACAGAAAGACAGGTAGAAGAGAACTTTGTTGTTCAAGATAATGTTTTGGAAGTTACAGCTAAATCAAAGGATGTTTTTTTCCTTTCAATAAATGTTATTATGTTGAGAATTGCTAGAAATAGACTCAGAGTTAGATAAGAGGCAATCCTTACTATGATAAATCAGGATCAAGGCATACCATGTAAGATTTAAATGACAATATTAAGGATGTCAAAGGCTGTACAGGGTTGGGCAGTTTTACAAGTTAAGGTTATATAGTGTAGCGGTTAAAAACATGTTCTTTGGAGCCAGACTATCTTGGTTCAAATCCTGGCTCTGCAACTTACTAGCTGTAAAACCTTGGGCCATTAACTTAACCTCTCTGTGCTTCATTTTTCCCGTCTATAAAGTGGAGACAATCACAGTGCACCCACTTCACAGGCTTGCTGTTAAGCGTGTAGAACAATGCCTCGCTAAGTGCTATGTGGTGCAAGCTCTCAAGTGGTTATTACGATTTAAAAGGTCACATTTTTCCACAATCAATTCTATGAGTTCAGAAAAGAGGAAGAGCTCAGGGGCTTTTGGGGGTGAATAAGAAGTAATATCTAAATCTGACCCTGAAAGATAGGTAGAATTTCATTAAGTACCTGTGGGGAGAATTTCATTTTATTCTCTTTGCAATCCCCTTTGAGGCAGAAGGTTGATTAAATGACTTTTCAAGGTTACTGTTAGACCCTGCTCAGGTGTGCCAATCAGTGCAGGTGATGTCATCAAATTTTAATGTAGGACACCACATCCATCATGTTACTTCCCATTTAAAAACTTGCAATGATTTTTCATTGCCAAATTCTTAATGTGCCATCAAAGCTCTCTCCACCCACCCTGCACCTTCCTCCTCCTCTTGTTCTCTTTTGCCTTCTTTCCACCACCCTGTCCCCCTGCCCCATGGGGCTGCTTCGTGCCTGTGTGTATCTGTTCATGCTGCTGCTCCCTCAGCTGGGGCTGGTTCTTTGGTGTCCCTGCCTCACATGCTTGGCAAATACCCACTCATTTTTGAAGCCTCTGCCCAGTGTCAGTTCCTCTATGAATCCTTTCCTGACCATGCGTGCACAGCCTTTTCCTCCCACCCCCTCCACCCCCTTCACGCCTTCACATTTGACCCAGTACTTCCCCGGTACTAAGTGACATATAGCAGAGCCCTGGTTACAAGAC
>NW_012147986.1:4667410-4669083 GCF_000956105.1 Propithecus coquereli | reverse complement strand
GCTTGAGCCCAGGAGTTTGAGGTTGCTGTGAGCTAGGCTGACGCCATGGCACTCACTCTAGTCCGGGAAAAAGAGTGAGACTCTGTCTCAAAAAAAAAAAGATGTTTCTAGAAAATTATTGCCCTTTTCATTGGCCAGAGGAGATAAATTGTCTAAGAGATGCCATCTAAAAGACAGGGATGTTGTATGGTAAAAGTACTTCCATTTTGCCTGTCCCTCCTCCCTTCAAAGTAACAAGGAAAATGGGACCAGGTCACACCCAGAAAGGGAGCATCATATACCGTTGAGAACAATGCCATTCTAGACTGTAAGTAGGGCATGGTGAGACCATAACCAGGGCATGCCTGAGGCCAGCTCCACAGGAACAGCAAGCAAATGTCAAATCCAGACTGAGGATGTGGACACAGTCCTGGGGGGAAGTGCAGGTGTCCACAGGTACAGGCCACCATCAGTCTGGAAGGCAGGAGTCAGTTACGAGGTGCCAAGCCACGCAGTCATGCCAAGAGGTAAGAGAACACATGGGCTGTGCCAAGCAAGGAAGCCAGGGCCAGCACCTGGTAGAGGAAGAAGTGTCAGGAAGACATGGGAATATTCAGGGTGAAGCAAATTGGTACTAGCATATGGTGACATAAAGGCCAAGGCTGCTTTACAGGGCCAAGTTCTTGCCTTTCTGGCTTTGCTGTGAGCTGCCTTAAAAGCACTGCTCAGTATAGAGTGGAAAGAACCTCATTTGCTGTAAGGAGATTTCCATGAACTCACTGCCTATAGGTCCCATGGGACTGAGAGATTTGACTTACTTCATATTAGGACCTGTAAGTTCCATCTTGTGATTAATGGGATTGGCAAGGAGGGAAAAATCAGACCAGAGCATATATTTACATTTACAAAGAGGTACTTTGGGCTAGTAGTTGAGAGTAGGTATAGACATAGATTTTGAGTTTCACTGGCATATGATCCATTAGAATGGAAAACTTACCTTCGCGTCAGGTTTTAAGAGAACAGTATCCTAAGAAATTTACAGCAAGGATTTAGAAAAAAATTGATGGGCTATCCTAATATCTTTTACGACAGGATGACCAGCTAACTAGATTAAAGCAAAGTCCTGAGGCAGGGCCAGCCTTATATAGGGAAGGCTCTGGCAGTTGCCCGTGGGCAGAGTTTGCCCATTGCTGGCTTCCCCATTGGTTCTGCCAAACAGACCTGTGTTCCTTGCTCTTTGATTGCAGGTGCTGGAATGTGGCTGTTAAGACAAGAGTAACTTGGGAGGCAATTACATTATCTCCTTATTTTGTTGATTCCTTCCATAATTCTATATTGTTATGAACTATCTTGAATTAGTTGATTGGAGAAGCCCTAATCTCGAGTGGGGCTCTTTGAAAGCTGAGGATACGTTTTAATAAGGGGTAGATAAAGTGTAGACTGGACTGGAGCCATGTCTGAGCAGAGCACCCCAGTTGCTGGAGACCCTGGATGGTCAAAAAGTAGCTGTGGGTAATGGGTGCCCAAGTGTGTTTTAAAGATAATGGGGACAGGGAGTAACTTACTTTTATGTTTTCCTTTGCCTTCCTTTCCACGGCCTTTGATAGGTTCAATTTAGCCTTCGCTAGCTCAGCTGGTGCACATTTGAATCTCCCAGGGAACTGTTGAAGTTGCATCCCAAGAAAATTAAATAA
>NW_012147986.1:4643488-4667360 GCF_000956105.1 Propithecus coquereli | reverse complement strand
GTTAAGCGTGTAGAACAATGCCTCGCTAAGTGCTATGTGGTGCAAGCTCTCAAGTGGTTATTACGATTTAAAAGGTCACATTTTTCCACAATCAATTCTATGAGTTCAGAAAAGAGGAAGAGCTCAGGGGCTTTTGGGGGTGAATAAGAAGTAATATCTAAATCTGACCCTGAAAGGTAGGTAGAATTTCATTAAGTACCTGTGGGGAGAATTTCATTTTATTCTCTTTGCAATCCCCTTTGAGGCAGAAGGTTGATTAAATGACTTTTCAAGGTTACTGTTAGACCCTGCTCAGGTGTGCCAATCAGTGCAGGTGATGTCATCAAATTTTAATGTAGGACACCACATCCATCATGTTACTTCCCATTTAAAAACTTGCAATGATTTTTCATTGCCAAATTCTTAATGTGCCATCAAAGCTCTCTCCACCCACCCTGCACCTTCCTCCTCCTCTTGTTCTCTTTTGCCTTCTTTCCACCACCCTGTCCCCCTGCCCCATGGGGCTGCTTCGTGCCTGTGTGTATCTGTTCATGCTGCTGCTCCCTCAGCTGGGGCTGGTTCTTTGGTGTCCCTGCCTCACATGCTTGGCAAATACCCACTCATTTTTGAAGCCTCTGCCCAGTGTCAGTTCCTCTATGAATCCTTTCCTGACCATGCGTGCACAGCCTTTTCCTCCCACCCCCTCCACCCCCTTCACGCCTTCACATTTGACCCAGTACTTCCCCGGTACTAAGTGACATATAGCAGAGCCCTGGTTACAAGACTGACTTATCAGCCATCTTACCCCTTTAGATTCCCTGAGGGAATTTCCCTAACACCCATCTGAGTACCTAGCGTCTAGTAGGTGCTAAATAAATGTTTGTTCGTTAATGGAAGAAATGAGTGGGTTAGTAAAAACGATTTCTTTGATGCATATGTTGCTTCTTAAGCAGCATGTAGATGTTTTAAAAAATCCTTTATATCGTTTCTTTTGTTTCCAGGTATCTAGCCCACTGTTTTGCTTCCTCTTTCTTGGAATAACAGGGAAGATGAGACAAGTCAGACACTTGGGTGCTCTGGAGTCAGTTCAGGGGTGATTGTCAGTGGCTTTTTCTTCAGTACAGAGAGTTCACTTTCCCTCTGATGATCCCATCCAGGTAGCTGTGTCATCGACTGGCTGGTGTCTAAGCAGTCTGTCCGGAATCGCCAGGAAGGCCTCATGATTGCCTCCTCACTGCTCAATGAAGGGTATCTGCAGCCCGCTGGAGACATGTCCAAGAATGCAGTGGATGGGACCGCTGAAAACCCTTTCCTGGACAACCCCGATGCCTTTTACTACTTTGTAAGTGAGAAAAGCTACCCATCTCTTCTCCCTGTAATGGGGGCTGCCCGGGGCAGATTCTAGGTTGATTTTCGGTTCATAGACACATAAACAAAAGAAAGGGCCCAGCCCTACAGAGTGCTGTTATGTGGGGCGTCCAGGGAAGATCAGTCTGGAAGAACAAGGAAACACCTGAAGTGCCCAGGCCCATTTGGAGCTTCCATTGCTCCAACGTGCCCCGGGCTCGATAGCTGCTCCTGCACAACGCCCACCCCATCCCAGTGAGCTTGTTAAAGGAAACTATTATTTACCTGAATAATTTTCTTTACTGTATCATATCTATTCTTATTCTAAGCAATAATTCATTTATAAAAATTTATTAGGCCCCAGTCCGTGGCAGGTACCCTCCTAGACAAGGAGATCAAGGAGATGTAGAGGTAGGGGGTGGGAAAACAGGTAAAAACCCAGCCCTCGTGGAGCTTCCTTTTCAGCGAGACATCAATAAAATCACAGGTGCGATGTGCTAGTTGTATTTTTCCAAATGTACATTAAAATATGCGACTCAATACAAAATGTGTTTATCCGTTTCACCTCCTGCCATCATCTTTTTATTGTGCCTCTCCTGGTATGCATGCCCACTCAAGACTGGGAAACACAATGTGAACCTAACCTTGGGCCAGGTGGAAAATAAGCAACAGTGGATTCTTAGGGGAATTTTGGCAATTTCGCTTCTATTTTGGATCAGAGTGCAGAAGTTAGGAAGCTACTTAAGAGAACCACCCTTCTTACAAAAATGAAGTGAATGCCCCAGAGAGAGTTTCATTTCACTTTGGGGGAAGTTCTACTGTTGATTTGGTTTTCTCCCCTCCCACCACCCCCCAGACCTTAGACCTGGTTGTTTATAGATATTTAAGTGCAGGATTCTAAAAATATCTATCACAGAGACTCCTCTTCCTCTGTATGATTCATTGCCCCTTCTTGCTGAGTGAGTCCCAGTTCCCTCCTGACTTCAGGGGATGAGGCTGGACACATACTCTCAGTTTTCTCAAAGAAGGGGCTTAGTGGCAGAGGTTGAGATGAAGATACTATTGCTTATTATAAATTAGCCCACCCTGCTTTCAAGGATGTGGCCACGATGACCCAAGGGAAGGAAAGCTTTGAAGGCAGAAATGTGCATGATGGGGAAGATGGAGCTAAACCTAGGATGGAGCTTGGGGGACCCTGCAAAATAAAGGATATTGACAAGATGACACTTGAGTGGAGACTAGACAAGAAAGAACCAGTCTCTAGAAGCAAGTGAAAGGAGGAGGAGAAACCAGCTAGCCAAAGACAACCTTTGAAGCGTGGATTGGGATACACACAATAGCAGAAAGAAAAGGAGGAGTCTACCTTAGTGGCTGGAGGGGAGGTGGAGATGGAGATAGAATGTGTATTGGTAAAGTCAACTTGCTGTTTGATTCCCCAATAGCCAGACAGTGGGTTCTTCTGTGAAGAGAATTCCAGCGATGATGACGTGATTCTGAAGGAGGAATTCAGAGGAGTCATTATCAAGCAGGGATGTTTACTGAAACAGGTGAGTGGCCACCACTTTTTTCTTCCAGCCTTTCCCCCTTACCAGGTCCTTCTTATTTCTAAATTATGAAATGACATTTAGTTTGTTTGGCCAGTAGTCGAGCAGAAAATGAAGCCTACGGAGTGAAAGACGGATGAATAGCTAAGCAGATGATCGAAGTGGCATTAGGTCAGGAAGACTGAGGCAGGTAGTGCGGAAGATGCCTCTAGAAGTAGGAAGATGACTCTTGTATCAACATCGGGATACAAAAAAGATGTTTCTAAAAATCAGCCGGGCATGGTGGCGCATGCCTGTAGTCCCAGCTACTCGGGAGGCTGAGGCAGTAGGATTGCTTGAGCCCAGGAGTTTGAGGTTGCTGTGAGCTAGGCTGACGCCATGGCACTCACTCTAGTCCGGGAAAAAGAGTGAGACTCTGTCTCAAAAAAAAAAAGATGTTTCTAGAAAATTATTGCCCTTTTCATTGGCCAGAGGAGATAAATTGTCTAAGAGATGCCATCTAAAAGACAGGGATGTTGTATGGTAAAAGTACTTCCATTTTGCCTGTCCCTCCTCCCTTCAAAGTAACAAGGAAAATGGGACCAGGTCACACCCAGAAAGGGAGCATCATATACCGTTGAGAACAATGCCATTCTAGACTGTAAGTAGGGCATGGTGAGACCATAACCAGGGCATGCCTGAGGCCAGCTCCACAGGAACAGCAAGCAAATGTCAAATCCAGACTGAGGATGTGGACACAGTCCTGGGGGGAAGTGCAGGTGTCCACAGGTACAGGCCACCATCAGTCTGGAAGGCAGGAGTCAGTTACGAGGTGCCAAGCCACGCAGTCATGCCAAGAGGTAAGAGAACACATGGGCTGTGCCAAGCAAGGAAGCCAGGGCCAGCACCTGGTAGAGGAAGAAGTGTCAGGAAGACATGGGAATATTCAGGGTGAAGCAAATTGGTACTAGCATATGGTGACATAAAGGCCAAGGCTGCTTTACAGGGCCAAGTTCTTGCCTTTCTGGCTTTGCTGTGAGCTGCCTTAAAAGCACTGCTCAGTATAGAGTGGAAAGAACCTCATTTGCTGTAAGGAGATTTCCATGAACTCACTGCCTATAGGTCCCATGGGACTGAGAGATTTGACTTACCTCATATTAGGACCTATAAGTTCCATCTTGTGATTAATGGGATTGGCAAGGAGGGAAAAATCAGACCAGAGCATATATTTACATTTACAAAGAGGTACTTTGGGCTAGTAGTTGAGAGTAGGTATAGACATAGATTTAGAGTTTCACTGGCATATGATTCATTAGAATGGAAAACTTACCTTCGCGTCAGGTTTTAAGAGAACAGTATCCTAAGAAATTTACAGCAAGGATTTAGAAAAAAATTGATGGGCTATCCTAATATCTTTTACGACAGGATGACCAGCTAACTAGATTAAAGCAAAGTCCTGAGGCAGGGCCAGCCTTATATAGGGAAGGCTCTGGCAGTTGCCCGTGGGCAGAGTTTGCCCATTGCTGGCTTCCCCATTGGTTCTGCCAAACAGACCTGTGTTCCTTGCTCTTTGATTGCAGGTGCTGGAATGTGGCTGTTAAGACAAGAGTAACTTGGGAGGCAATTACATTATCTCCTTATTTTGTTGATTCCTTCCATAATTCTATATTGTTATGAACTATCTTGAATTAGTTGATTGGAGAAGCCCTAATCTCGAGTGGGGCTCTTTGAAAGCTGAGGATACGTTTTAATAAGGGGTAGATAAAGTGTAGACTGGACTGGAGCCATGTCTGAGCAGAGCACCCCAGTTGCTGGAGACCCTGGATGGTCAAAAAGTAGCTGTGGGTAATGGGTGCCCAAGTGTGTTTTAAAGATAATGGGGACAGGGAGTAACTTACTTTTATGTTTTCCTTTGCCTTCCTTTCCACGGCCTTTGATAGGTTCAATTTAGCCTTCGCTAGCTCAGCTGGTGCACATTTGAATCTCCCAGGGAACTGTTGAACTCTGGAGTTTTATAGCTGCCGAGTGATTCTGATGTGTGAATCACCTAGAACCTGAGCTAGCTGTTTTCTTAAAAGCTAATTTATCTTATTATCGAAATACAGCACTTTAAATAGTTATTCTTAGAAGCTTTCTTTTTACATGAAGATTTCAGAAATCTATGTGCATTCAGGAATTTTGTTCTTTTATAATATTCTTTTTTCTAATTTTGTTTTTTAGCAGGGGGTGGTGACAAAAACCTTTCCTATTTCAACTGACATTCCCCTTAATGTTTGTAATCTCTTAGCTCAGTGGTTAGTAACCCTGGTCCATATCAGAATCAGTAGAGGGAATTTTAAAAAATTGTAAAACTTAAGTTCCACAAAAAGTAAACCATCCTGGGAGTGGTTAACCTCCACAGAAGGCTTATTACATGAAAAAGGACACCCGTGCTCCACACCTCACAGATGGGAAGTAGCTGTGTCCAGCTGGAGGCCATCCACTCCTCCTCTTTTTCCACTTCTCTCATCCCAGAGGAAATAATTCTACTTGGCAAATGTAGCAAGTTTGAGGATGAATGATCTTGGATTATATTCAATATAATCACTTTTTATATAATTCCTTCTGTTATGACAATGAATAAAATAGCTACTTGTTTAACATCTACATGTAGATTCTTTCAGGGAGAGGGACAATGTTTTATACATGTTTTTCTTGCATCTGCTTCAGAGTTTAGCATCCTTCTTTGTAATAGGCAATAAACAACTGTAGAGTGAATTAATCGAATCTAAGTAGATGACTTTGACGGTTCAGCAACAATTTTTGGAAACACCAGGCATGCATGCATTCCTTAAAACTCCTGAGGAAATGCTCATGAAATGAATGTCATGACATGACATAGCAGATAGAAATATTTTCTCTCCTGGCATATGACTCTGTGGGGTTCCTGGCTCCATACTTCAGGCAAGTGAAAGGTTCTTTGGCAATGAGCTTCTTCACCAAATATTTAGCCAAAAAGCTTAGGCCCATTCCTGAAAGCTTCCTTTAAACTCCTCTGGTCTGGCTTTATGAAGGAGACACTGTTTGCTCAAACCATGTATTTTTTTGCTTTCAACACAAGTGCAATAAAAAATGTTGGAAAATTTATATGTGTACCTGTCAATATGGGGTGCTTTAAAAAATGGCAAATAGTATTCTTCATGTTGGCAAGGTAGAAACTATGTATCTTCTAATCTCATAATTTTTTTGGCTTCTGAATTTGAAGTCATTTGAACCTTTATGGGAAATTGTAGAATCTGCTATAAGCTAATTGAAATCTGCTATAAGCTAACCAAAATAACTAGGTAATTCATGGCAATTACAAACAGATATGAAGCAGCTTTCATGTGCCAGGCTCTGTGCTGGGCACTGGGGAGCAAAGATAAGCAAGACATAAATCCTGCCCTGATAGCTCACAGCCTAGACAACGCCAGTGTCTAATCTTATGGGGAAAGGCCAAGTCCTGTTCTTTTTTCATCATGTCTGTTACAGCCACATTCATTTCCATTTCCACTGCTGCTCCCTAAAGTTTAGTCCTAATAATTTTATGCCTGCATTGTTGCAATTGTTCCCCAATGGCCTCCTTTTTACTTTGTCATCTTCCCCTGGCTTTCCTTTCCTCTAACCAGCTGGTCCATCCTGTATTTTGTCACCATATTACCATCTTAAAATGTATTCTTTTCACTTCCTACTCAAAAGGCATCAGCAACAGCCCCCACCTTTTATTTTCACTAAGTCCCTGTCTACTGTTCCAGCCTTGCCTCTGCTACTCCTCACGACACTCCATCTGGCCAGATGGGTCTAATGTCAGATTGTGCCTTGTGCATTCTCACTTACGCCTTTGTGTTGTCAATAGTCTTCTCACCCACCTTTGTCTCACCCACCTAAATCCTGTGTGTCCCACATGGATAAGCGTAGGTTTTATGAGGTTTTCTTTGACATCTAAAGCCCACAATTACATATGTCTCACTTAATGTCTTTGAAACCCATTATCTACACCACTTATTTGATTTGGGCATTTGCTATTTTACATTTCCACATAGATCATAAATTCCTTGAAGAACAGGGCCATGTCTTAAACCCCTTTATGTCTCCTATATTTCCTAACATAGTACATTGTACAGAGTACTGTCTTGTATCATATTAAAACTGGAAGACAATCATTAGGAATAATTTAATCCATTCATTTCATATAATAATATCCAAATTATTGATTGACGTTAGTGCTATCTCCCTGACAGACATGGGTCAGAATTAGTATTTCATCCTTTCTTTCCCTGTTCACTTCATGAAAGACTTATTATGTAGGTACTGTATATACGGAGTGATGCTAGGAACTCATCATTCCTTTTTTTTTTTTATGTCAATCCTGGATATAGGGGCATAGGAGGAAAAACTGGAAAGTGAGGAAGTTCATTCTGAGAGAAGACCCCGCCTACCTGCACTACTATGACCCTGCTGGGGTGAGATTCTGTGGTTGATAAAGCCATTCAAACAGGAGCCTCCACTGCATTCATGAGCTGGGCTTCCCATTCCCCCTTCTACTCTGTTGATGCCCCCTTTTCCTCCTCACACCCCACTTTTTCTCTCCCATCCTCCTCTACCTTTTCCTAGCCCCTTTTGCTGCAAAGATCTGAGATCTTGGGCCATTGTGGCCAGCATAAGCTCAGGGATGGAAGAAAATATCACTATATAGTTTATTTGGTAAACTCAACAAAATTTTTTTGTTTGCCCCAACCTGATACTTTCAGGAGAGCTCGATCAGTCCAATGTTCTACTTATGCAAAAATGTGATAATTCCTCATCCGGGCCAACTTGGATGAAAGCATTGTTTAGGCCCAGCAGGCTGGGCTGTTGATTGGTTAAGAGGGGTTTTCCCTCAATAAAATGAGCCACCTGTAATGCATAAAGACAGCTCTGTCTGGGTGGGGTCCTCAGCCTCTGCTTGCAGCACAGGGCCGTTAGACTGCCTCCTGTGAGGGTTAAACTGCTGCATCAGGTGCATGGGGCTGAAGAGCTCTGGAAACACGCGGCTCTTCCTCTTTGGGAGACATGAGCCTCTCCACCTCCATTGCCACTGTCCTCCAGATGGAAGCCCAGATTGACTTGTGCCTTCTCATCCAGCCTCCTGGCCCCACCAAAGTGGAGTGTGGAGGATCTGGAAGGACCCTGGATCTAGAAGCAGTTTTCTTCAGTCTCCTTTCGCTCTTATTTATTTTGGGGGCCCTGACCTATACCAGAGGGACTGTGTGGCTTTTGCACCAACAGGAAAAGGCATATCCATACACTCTATTTTGCAAACATAACGAACAACTCCTCTCTCCTTTAGGGGGAAGATCCCCTGGGAGCAGTTCGCCTGAGAGGCTGTGTGGTGACTTCGGTGGAGAGCAACCCAGATGGTAAGATGAGTTTCTGTGTGAGAGAGCTGTGTCTGCTCAGAGTCCCCTCCTGCGCCTGAACGTCCTGAGCCAACATCAATCCATCCATCAATCAGTCAGCATGAGCATGAATGAATTTACTGTCTGAAAACCTCGGGGAGACCAAGAGCTATTTATTCTCTCCCCACTGCTGCCTGGGCTGTCCAGGCCTTGGGGAGTCGGAGTGGCTTTGTGGATGCCTCGAGTAAGTCCATGGGCAGAGCTGAGAAAACCCCATCACTTCAGAACTGGCTTAGATGGACAGCTGTCAGCTCCTGACACCTGTAGTTCGGCGTGTCACTCCTTAAAGGAAGGCTTCCACATGTGCAGACCAGGAACTCTCCCACAACAAAAGGAGCTTTGTGCCGTGAGGCAGTGTGGGGAGAGGAAAGAGCACCTGTGCTCCAGACAGTCCGTGCTGGTCAGCGAGCCTCATGACCTTCAGTGAGTCACCTCACTACTCTGGATCTTAGCTCCTGCTCTAAAAGTGAGGTGCTTGCACTGGATGACCCCAGGTCACAAGTCTATGATTTGGTGCGTGGAATAAACGTGTGGGTGTAGATTGAATTCTCAGCAGCTGGGGAGAAATGGTATCACTGGGAGAAGGGCTTTAACATACGAACCCTTGCCATCTTGGGTTCATGGTGTGACAGGGGTGACAGGAAAGCACCACAGCTGCAAAATCTAGATTTTCTACCAAGCTTGAATCTGCCCACCCCCACGCCTCGCCCCTGAGAATTATGCTTTAGTTTTGGGGTAGGGACCATGATGTTTTTTAATTTGATTTGTGATGTTTTAAGTCTTGTCATAGTATTGGCCAGTTTATTGCCTTTTGGTCTGTCAGCAGAAGCTCTAAGTTAGCCCTTGATAAAAACTAGTTCAAGCTAAACTTGTGGTCCTAGTGGTAGGTCTGGTTTTGTTTGGTTTCTATATAGATATAGATAGATAGATTTCAAGGTCAGCCCCTGGTTTATGTAATGAACAGAGGAAAGGTACCCATTAGACACTATTAGAGGTTGCTCACTAAACACTATTGCTGTGTAAAGATAAGAAAGTTAGTTTGATCATAAACTAAGAAAGAAAATGTTTCTCCTTGGGTGTTTTACTTATTTCTTAAAAATAGACACGCACACTGTTATACTATGTATCTATATGAATACTGTATATGTAATTATGCAATGAATTATTCTATAATCATACAACATATGTTTGAAAATCACATATTTAATGTCCTTACAACACTGGGAGAATGGAGATTGAATGACTTGCAGGGGAGGGTGGACCAAGTGGCCGTTCTGCTGTCTGTGTGCGCTGCCATTCCCTTTCTTTCTCCCCAGGCAGGAAGAGTGAGGAAGAGAACCTTTTTGAGATCATCACGGCAGATGAAGTGCATTACTTCTTGCAAGCAGCCACCCCCAAGGAGCGCACAGACTGGATCAAAGCCATCCAGGTGGCCTCCCGGACTGGGAAGTGAGGGCACGCCTGCACTCGCAGCCCCTCCTGAGGGAAGTCCATGGATAGCTCGGTCCAGGACCTGCCCACTGCTGTGACAAATCAACAGAAAGGGCCCAGGATGGGAAGTTTTTGTCTGCGCAGGATTATGAATGTGATTGACCACTTGGCACAAGGTTCCCCTGCACTGCATTGCTCACTGTGGCCTCTCTGGCCCTCTCAGTGTCCCCCAAACGGACAAAACAAGCTGTGTGGCCTCCGTAGGCTGCTTACCCTCTCCAGCCCTCAGGGCCTCTTCTGAAAAATGAAGGGATTGCACTAGGAGATCCCTGAGGTCCTCCTTAGCTTTAAAAAAATACCCTGTGATTCTAATACCCAAGGAAGTGAAAGTGTATCTAGCCGTCCTGCAGGTGTCCTTCCTTGGTTAAGTCTTGGCCTTCAGCTGTCTTCAAATGTGCCAGAACCTGAGACAACTCTTCCCTTTGAAACTGTTGCTGACCTGTTCTAGGAGTACTAGGTATAAACTTCTTTTGTTCTCTTTAGCCGCCTTCCACTTGCTCTCAGCTGTGAGATCATGTAACAAAATGAAGGCGTAGGCATGCTCTCTTCCTCCTCGTCCTACGCAGAAACGTCCTGAGAGCAGTGGTGGCTTTTAGGGTGATGCCTTCTATTCCTTTTTACTGCTGGGAAGATTATGTCTTGTGGGAAAAAGATCCGGGAAGGAGTATTGAACTTGGACTTGAGGCTGATCTCCCTTTGTTCCTTCCTGAAGTCTGTCTCTACTGTTTATTATAATCAGCAGGGGGACCCCAAATCTGTGAGGTTCTGTTTTATTTGAGATTTACAGAAAAAATGGCTAGACAGGTTCCCTCCATGGGCGGGGGGCCTGGGCAGCTGCAGGGGGCAGAGGGGCTGCACTCCAGGCCGGCTCACAAAGACGGTGCTGAAAGGACTCAGATCTGCGCAGAGCTACTGGTGGTGGCCATTGACGTGGTGCCGCACCCTCTGTTCTCCACTTAGGATTTGGTGGCTGTGCCTGAGCTTGAGGCATCAGCAGGAGCAGCTCCTGCTTGGGTTCTAGGGGGCCTAGATTGAAATTGGGAACTCGTTTACAGTGACCCCGGCCACTAACTAGTGATTCTTCTCCAAAATTGAGAAAGAAAGCACACATAGAACCACATGTGTGTGTGAAAGGGTACTTTTCCAACTCCAGATTTTTAATTTTAAGGCCCCAGTAAAGAAAGGAGAATAGAAAATTTTTCCTGATTTTTATTAACTTCTCTCTTGCCTTCCCTCCATCCCCCTGCAACATTCCTGAAGCTGTCCTATTCCCAGATTGTTTTATCAATGGCCTAGAGGCAAAGGACTATCTTTTCCTCTGATTCTTTAGTAGATTGTCTTCACAGAATATGCACAATAGTTTTCTACATTCAGTGTTAAAAATATTTATTATTATCGTGTTAACCTTATGTTTTGAAATAAATAGGACTGTGTTTAGTGCCTTTTTGGTGTGATGCTCTGTTTTGCCTACCACTAATGAGTCTCCTTTTCTACAACCAAGTTTTATTTGCTGAGGATAAAACCATCTTTCGTCACTCAAGTCATCTGAATAATTTGATTTTTTTTTCTGTATCCATCAGGGATACAGGAAACTATTTACATTAGGGGAAAATAAGTTTCTTACTGAAGGGCTGTTATGTGTGGTTGAGCAGGATGTGCACTGCTTAAGTCCAGACAGCACTATTTGCGTTGTAGTCTAGGTGACTGTTGTCCCCGGGGGCTTGCATTACATAATTTGTACATTTGCTCACAGTGGCCTGACAAGTATTCAAAGCATTATTAAGGCTTCCAACCATGGGCAATCAATTCTTCCTGATGGAATGAAAGTCTCACCTGCCAAAGTAGATATTTAAAGGCTAGATATAGATGCTATGTTTGAACCTTTTCGGCTTAGAAATCCAGCTTAGGCTCCTTCAGGCATAGAAATAGGCTAATCCACGTGGGTCTGAGCCCCAAAGTGACAGACATTACTCCGTGATATGGATAAAGGCGTGTACAAACTGTCAATTGCATTTGAAGAACGTTTGAATCCAGAAAGAAAGGGAAACAACATTTACTCAGGATTCCAATCAAGAGTGAGGGAAAAACAAATTGTAAAATAATATATTGTGGAGGATTTAAGAAAGTCTATATAAAGGAGGAAAATATCTTCTTGCATCATGCAACTGATAATAAGATAGAAAAATTAAGTATTCAAACTGAAAAAAATAGAAGTAGGCATGTGAGGTAAGAATCTTACACATAGGTGGAGATTTAGTGTTGATTTATGAAGAGATGTTTTTCTTCTAGACACCTACAGACACATACACACAGTGGCTAAGATTCTACCCTCGGATAACGGCTTTCAAAAGCAAAAGGAGGAACTTGCTTAGATTAAAATAAGTTTTTCAGTGCTTGTTGGTGGTTAGCTAAACAAAGCATCAACATCATTTCCTTTGGACTTTGTGCACAGCCTGATATAGACACTTCTCATCAGCCATAGGGTAAAAAAAAAAAAATCACAAATGTAATTATTTAATATTTCAGATTTCATTTCGTGTTCTGCTCTGAATAAGGAGTTTCAAAACTGTAGGGTATATTGGAAGACATCATAGAAAAAAGGGTAGAAGAAAAAGAAAAAAAGTTATGAGAAAGTTAATTTAGCTTGTTTAAAAAAATAAACATAGTCAACATCACTAATAATCAGGGAAATGCAAATTAAAACCACAATGAGATACCACCTTAACCCCTTTCAGAATGGCCATTAGTAAAAAGTCAAAAAACAACAAAGATGGTGTGGATGCAGAGAGAAAGGAACACTTACACACTGTTGGTGGGACTGTAAATTATTAGTACAACCTCTATGCATAACAGTATGGAGATTCCTCAAAGAAACAGATGTAGACTTACCATTTGATCCAGCAATCCCACTTCTGAGTATCTATCCAAAGAAAAAGAAGTCATTTTATCAAAAAGACACCTGCACTCGAATGTTTATTGCAACACAATTCACAATTGCAAAGATGTGGAATCAACCTAAGTGCTCATCGATTCATCAGAGTATAAAGAAAATGTGGTGTGTATGTATGCAAACACACACACACACACACACACACACACACACACACACACCCCATGGAGTACTACTCAGCCATAAAAAGGAATGAAATAATGTCTTTTGTAGCAACTTGAATGGAACTGGAGACCATTATCCTAAGCAAAGTATCTCAAGAGGGGAAAAACAAACACCACATGTGCTGTCTAATAATTGGGGGATAAATGATGGACACACATGGACACAAGGAGATTTAAAGGGCATTAAAAACCAAGAAGGGTGAAGGGTGGGAGGGGGTGAGAGGTAAAACCTTACCTATCATGTGCAATGAACACTATTCTGGTGATGGGTGCACTAAAAGTCCTGACTTAGCATTATACAAGGTATCCATGTAACAAAAACATCTGTACTCCCTTAATGTTTTGAAGAAAAAAATCCCTAGTGTGAAATTATAGGCTTCAGGGGTTTTGGCTCAGTTTCGGGCAAAGGGAAGGTAAAATTTAGACATCACTGGAGAAGAGAAAAGAGGATGGGAGGAGTTTTTATGGTACCACATTTGCTACTCAATTTGAGCTGCAGTAAGTTTCAAGGAGAAAATACATGCAGGTATTTGGGGGGGGTCACGTGATACAGTGAGCAAAGCAGTGGTCTTGGAGCCTGGTCTGTGACTTACTGTATTTTCGACATCCTAAGTCTCAGTTTCCATGTCTCTAAAATGAAGATAATAACATTCTTCTCATCGGGTTGTTGTCAGAACCAAATGAAATAATACTTGTAAGTCACCTCGCATAGGTGGGCACTCAACAAATTCTAATTTCCTTTTTTCTGACCCCTCTGCCATAGAAAGGCACTCAAGGTAATCCAGACTCTATAGCAGTGGTTTTCAACTTTTGTTCTATGTCGGAATTGCCTGTGGAATTTGTTTCATTAAACATACGCCTGAACCCCAACTTCGGGGGTTCTGATGTCCTAAGTGTGCAGTGGGGCCTATATATTTGCATTGCTGCTTTTTTTTTTTAAATAGATGGGTAATTTTTACCAACATTAGAGTTAAAAACTGCTAATAAATCATTTGATTTTCTACTGCTCACAGTTTAGACATTGATATGAAAGCATAGCGTTTAAGGTCCTCTACAAACTGGCCCCAACCTCCCTTTTCAAAAAGATTTCTCCTTTGCCCTCCTTTCACTCTAGCCATACCAGCCTCTCGATGGTCCTTGGGAGGACTGTCATGTTTCTGCAACCTTGTCTTCCCTACACATCACCATGGCCTAGAACACTCTCTGCTCTGGATCTCCGGCTCTCTCATTCTTATTTCTTCTTGAAGGTCCAAGAAGCGCTCCCTCACTCTCTGTACTTCCCCACGCTTCCGTGGTAGACTCTGCCTCCGAGTTTCTCTACCATCTATTTGCCCCAGGCACTTAGCAACAGTCGCATACCATGTTAGCTGACATCATCAACCATATTTTCTGTTTTAGGCTTTGTGCTTTTGGGGGTCAGAAAAGTGTTCATACTTTCCAATTTTATGAATCCTTCCTAATACCTAGTTCAGTGTTTGTGCATAGTAGGTGCTCTATAAAAAGCTGCTGGAGTGAAGAAATTACTAGTCACAGTGAAGAGTGACTCCTTATAGAGGCATACCTTGTTTTACCATGTTTCACTTTACTGGGCCTTGCAGGTATTATGTTTTTAACAAATTGAAGTTTGTGACAACCTGTGTTGAGCAAGTCCATCAGCTCTATTTCTCCAACAGCGTGTACTCATTTCGTGTCTCTGTGTCACATTTTGGTAGTCCTTGCAATATTTCAAACTTTTTCGTTATTATTATATCTGTTGCAGTGATCTGTCAGTGATCTTTGATGTTACTATTATAATTGTTTTGGGATGCCTCTAAGTGTTCAAATGAAAGGAAGAGTCCCATGTCTCTCACTTTAAATCGAAAGCTAGAAATGTTTATGCTTAGTGAGGAAGGCATGTTGAGAACTGAGATAGGCTGAAAGCTAGGCCTCTTGTGCCAGTTTGCCAAGTTGTGAATGCAAAGGAAAAGTTCCTGAAGGAGATTAAAAGTGCTACTCCAGTGAACACGTGAATGATAAGAAAGTGAAACAGCCTTATTGCTAATAGGGAGAAAATTTTAGTGGTCTGGATAGAAGATCAAACCAGACACAGCATTCCCTTAAGCCAAAGCCTAATCCAGAGGAGGGCCCTCAACATAGAGCCAAGACGCCCCATCAGCAAAAGAAGTATGACTTGCTGAAGGCTCAGATGCTTGTTAGCATTTTTAGCAATAAAGTATCTTTAAATTAACATATGTACATTTTTTAAGACATAATGCTATTGCATGCTTAGTAGACTACAGTACGCTGTAACCATAACTTTTATATGCACTGGGAAACCAAAAAATTTGTGTGACTCACTTTATTGTAATATTTGCTTTATATAGTGGTCTGAAACTGATCTTGAAATGTCTCCACAGTAGCCTGTACACTGACTTGAGCTTGGGGAGTTCTCTGCAGCTGTAATAGTAAACCCTTTCTGTCTGCTACCATTATTCCAGGTACTTCTCAGATAAGAACTCAGTTAATGTTCATAACAACCCTGGAAAATTTGTGCCAGGTTATTCCCATTTTACAGATGAGAATATTGTGGCACAGAGAGAATTGAAGTGACCTGTCCCAGGTCACACAGCTGGGAATTGTTAGAGTCAGTGTTCTAATCCATTCTGGCTGGTCCCAGAGTTCATACTCTTAACCCTCATGTTAAACTTTCCCTTCGTAGTATCAGATGGAGTTTAGTTACAGCCAACTGTGAGTGCCAGGAACTTTGCTACACACCACACACATTTCTTTCTTAATTTGTACACCAATCATGTGAGTCAGCTTCATCTCCATTTTACAGATGAAGAAAATGAGGTTAATCAGCTTGTCCAAGAGCTCTGGGCTGGTACTGGAAGGAGATTCAAAGGCAGGTCTGCCTCGCTTTTGAACCCATACACTTAAGCACTGCGCTCTGTTGTGGGTATATTTGGTTCGTATCACCTTTTGGTGGGCTACCTTGTTGCCATGGGAACCCCCTGCTTACTTTGCCCACGACTTGTGTCCTATCAGCTGCAGCAACATTTCCCCTTAGCCACAGCCAGCCCAAACACAGTAGGCTTTTCTTTCTTTAAAAGGAATCCTCTGTGGTCAGATACAGCCATGCAAGCAGCTCTGCCCTGTTGATGTTGGTTTTGAGGCTCATCTAACATTACATTTTTTTTCCTCTTCCATTATATTGCAAAACATTTTCTTGAGCTGATTAACATGTCTGTGTCTATTTATATTATACTTGTGCACTTCTGTGTATACGTAAAAGTTTTTAAACCTAATTCTGCTGATAAGTACTGGGTGCGTGTATAGGAAAAAAACTGTGTGATCAAAAGTGCCATGTTTTGTCAAAAATAAGAAAACAAAGAACATAATAAAAGAAAGGAAGGGAGGCACTTTACCAAAGATGTGTGGATAGCAAATAAACACTTGGAAAGATGCTCAATATCATTAGTCATTAGGGAAATGCAAATTAAAACTACAATGAGATACTACTGCATACTTATCAGAGTGTCCAAAATTATAAAGACTGATTATTCCAAGTATTGGCAAGGATCTAGAGGAATTGAAACCCTCATGGACTGCTTGTGGGAAAGTAAAGCTGTTGGAGAACAGCTTGACAGTTTCTTAAAAAGTTAAACATACACCATCCACTCCATTTGTAAGTATATATCCAACAGAAATGAAAGCATATGTCCATACAAAACTTGTACATGAATATTCATTACAGCTTTATTTATAATAGTCAAAAACAGGAAACAACCCAAATATCCAACATAAGATTAATAAAGAAACAAATTGTATATACTCATGCAATGTTATACTACTCAACAATAAAAAGAAATGAACTATTGGTAAGTGCAACATGGATTCATCTCAAAACAAGTGTGCTGAGTGAACAAAGCCTGATAAAAAAGAGTACATACTGCATATCTACTGACGTAAAATTCTAGAAAATGCAAACTAGTCTATGGTGATGGAAAATAGATCAGTGGTCACCTGGGGACGAGGAGGAGTGTAGAGAGGAATGGGTGAGAGGAATTACAAAGGAAAAAGAAAACTTCTGAGAGGGATAGATTTGTCCATGTATCTTGGTTGTGGTAACGGTTTTACAGGTACATAAATATGTCAAAACTTGCCAAATTGCACACTGTAACTAATATATTCCACGTATTGTATGTCAGTTGTATTCCCGGTAAAGCCGTGTTTTGCACACAGGAGGCTGTGTGTTCTGGGTTTGGCAGACACAAGTGCCCTGTAGTGTAAGCAGCTGCTCATGCCTTTCTTTGCTGAGTCCCCAGATCTCAGCAGCCTTGACGGGCTGGCCCAGGAGAAGCCAGAAGGATTTAAAGCACCATCCCTCATTCTGGTGAGGGGAGTAGCCTCTGAGAGTAAAATTTGGATACACCAGAATGCTGTGGGGATGTGATGTTCAGGCTAACTGAGATCTCTCATGGAGTATTAGTTGGGCACCCTTCTAATATTAAGTCTTTAGCTTGACAACCTTCCCGAAGCTGTAAGGCCAGGCTCCTGCCTTCACAGGAAGTGTAATGAAGCTGCCTGCGATTCTCTTTGCTGACTGAGGGTCTTGCTTTGGTGGGCGTGCTCTTTCAGGGCAGCAGCTCTTACTGTGCAAGGAGGGAGGAGAAACTGGGAGAATGGGAAGGGAGGGAGCTGCATCTGAACAGAGTCAAGACACTATGAGGAGGAAGTTGTTTTCTTAAACACTCCTCTACACCCAAATCTCTCACATTGACCTGCTTTGTTGTGACTTGCCTCTTTATTTTATTTTTAAAATTTAATTAATTAATTTTTTAATTTCGGGGGATTTAGGGGGATACAAGTGGATGTTTTGTTACATGGATGAATTGTATAGTGATGGAGCCAGGGCTTTTAGTGTACCCAGCACCCAAATAGTGTACAACAATGTTACCCAATTGACGATTTTTTGACCCTTCGCCTGCCTCTTTATTTTAACACAGTAACTACCATGAGAGTTATATTTAACTCACTCTAGTTTTGGCCCCGGGGCCTCGTGAAGCATATATAAAATCTTACTTGTTGATGTTCTTGTTGTTACAATTAATATTGATAATTTAATTCTAAAAACATCTAAAAGACAGGGGTGTTGCATGGTAAAAGTACTTCCATTTTGCCTCTCCCTCTTACACTTTGAGTGTAATGTAAAGGTAATGTATACCTTTACATTACACTCAAAGTTTTTATTCTGTTTTCATAAGAAAACACTATGGCTCAAGGAAAAGTTTCTGATTTTTTGGTGTGGCAGTCAATGTGTTAAAAATGAAACATAAAAGAAAGTTCCTGTTATTTTAGAGTTCTGATTAGTTGGGTTTTCTTTAGTCAAAGTTTTTTCTAATTGGAGAAGTTCCCTCTGAGTGACAGCTCAGAGGAAATAGATTTTCTGATGTGTGCAAATCCATAGAGCTGAACCGACTTCCCAAGCGAGACCAGAGCGATGGAGGAGTGTGGGTTGGCTGGCGAGCACATGTTGAGACGAAAGCGCTGTTTGCTCTGTGTTGACACGGAGGCCGCACGAGACACTAGCAGAAGATCGATCTGCTGGAGTTGAATAATTTTAAATGATTCTGGATTTTCTACCCCTTCTACAGAAGGAAGTTAATATCTCATATTCAGCAGGCAGGTCAAATACCAGACCTGCTTCATCAGTTCCTAACTAACCATTCAGATTTGCATATGCACCCTTAATATGGAGATATTGCCACCTGCCTTGTACCATTGACATGAGGATTAAATAAGATTATGTAAGCAAAATGACTGACACTAGCATGGATGTTCACTATGTGGTAGTTTAATAGGATGTTAAAATGAGATTCTTTTTTTCTTTATCCAGCTGAAGCTCTCAGAAGGACCAGAATTGAACAGTAGGTGACAAGTACTCCCACTTCAGAGCAATGTGGGACTTGCAAAGGGATGGCCAAAAGCCAGCTCTGCATCTGTTAGTGCTTCTCCCATCTGGAAGATCTAAAAAGGTTGAAGAACTTAGAGAGGCCAGTTGGAAATTAACGAAATCATTTCTCTGGGGAAAGCAGTTGCAGTGTAATGGAATCTTTCTTTTTCTTCCCTGGGGGTGGTGGGAGGGTGCATCTCTTCCCCCCAAGCAGACTGTGAGGCACTTCAAGGAGACTCTGTCCACAGTGCAGCCCAGAGGCTGGTGGCAGATCAGCCTCAAGGCCAGAGGCTGTGGCTGACCAGTCCCCTGGTGGCAGACGCAAGAAGAGATGGCTGCATTGGAATCTGCCTTTGTTCCTGGACTGTGAAGGGATGTGCGTGTGTGAGTGCTTACGATTGTGGGCACAGGCAGGAGAAGGCCACATGGGGTTTTTGAAAATCCTGCTGGAGAGGACTTCCTGGCAGCAGGTTCCCTCAATCAAGGGAGGGACCACTGGATTCTCAGAGGCTGAAGGAGGACAGGCAGCCAGCCATGGGAACACAAGGCCTGCCTCCTGGCCTCCTGGGGGGTGCATCTGAATGTTGCTGTGGGTGGAGGGGGTGAGGTGCAGGGATGCAAGGGATGTCTCTGAAAACCCACCAAAGCCCCCCAAAGAGGCAGCTCTGAAAATCCACAAACTGAGAGTAAACCAACACTAGGTTAAGTCAGTACCAAGAAAGTAAGCCTTCCCTGCCCTTGCCTCCCCTTCACCCAACCCTGCTTCATTTCTGAAGAGCTGAAGGAAGCGGGATTGCCACAGCAGATGGTAACTCCATTTAAGGAGATTCTGAGCCAAGATCTCTCCATCTTAATATTAGATTTGAATTTTGCTCATAATTTCTTTGAGAATATCCACAGAGGGTTTTCTCTTGATTCCGACAGTGTTTCAATAGGGAAACAAATCCCATTTGAAGGTACTAGGGATGGCAGCGTATGACCTTTACCTTGTTACTTAAGGAATTTGGTATAAATGGTCACTTTTACAATCTTCTGACTGTCTGAAAAGTCTTTGGTGGACAGTTATGAGTGGGATTGGCTGGACTGGAGTCTCTGGTTTCATTTAGGGCTTAGTGATGGGCAATTAGCAGATTTTCATACCACCCTTAACCAGCTGTGTAATCTTAGGCAAGTCTCTTGCTCTGTGGGCCTCTCCATGACATAGTCACATTAGGGTTTTACAAGCTCATTCCGACCACATTGTGGAGGCTGTTTGGAGCTGGGTATCCCTGAGAGAATAATGGCAGTCAAGCCTGTTGTCATAGTCCAGGTGAGAGAGGACAGGGTTTGAATCACAGCAGCGAAGGTGAGGCAGATGGGAGTTCAGTTGAATCGACAGCTCCACAAATATTTACAGAGGGTCCCCATATGTCAGAAATGGTGGTAAGATTGGAGGTAACTGAGCCTTACTCTCTGCCCTCAGGAGTCCATCCTTCTTGGGGAGAGGAAAGCTCCTAAGTTCATGATTTCAAAACCTGCTGGTTGCTGAGTGCTGTGATGGGCAGATGATGGGAAAATGGGCTGTTCAGAGAAGGCTTCCTAGAAATGGTGATAACAAAGTGAAGCTTTAAAAGATTCACAGGATGAAAAAGGGTAGAAGACAGATTTGAAGGCTTAGGAGGAAGAATCAGCAAGAGAGGAAAGAGTCTAAGATGATTTCCAGTGTTTGACTTAGTGACCTGGATGGTGACCATTTCACTGATAAGTGTAAGAAACAACAAGATGAACAGCCTAGTTCGAGGAAAGGATGATGCATTTAGATAGAGGAATGCTGACTGGAAGTTCCAGCTAGCAATCTAATAAATAAGTGTGAATGCCCAGTGGCAGTTAGGGATCTGTAAGCCTGGAGCAAAGGAGAAAGGTCAAAGTCGAGTTTTATATTGAGGAGTCATGTCTGGGGGAATTTGAAGTAGCAAGAACGAGTGACAATGCCCAGGGAGCACAAGGAGAGTCCAGGCATTCATTCATTCACACACTCAGTATTTATTGAGAGTCCCCTATGTGATGATCGAAGAGACATGAGACCAACCTGGTGGAGGGTATACCTTAAAGACAAATGGAAGTGTATATTCTTCTTTCAAGAAACCTAATTGTGCAGGGAAAGAAGTAAGTAAGTGTCAACTAGATGGTATAGGAAACCAAAAGAGCACTTATTAAAGATGAAAGAGATATTATGGAGTTGAAAACTTCATTGAATTTTTATCTAAACTTGCAAAAAAAATCTCTTCATCAATGAGAGAAAAATAACTTTAAAATGTGAGTTGATTGTACACATAGCTGTTGATATCGTTAAAATTTGCAGTGATTTCATCATATTTATTAATGCAATCATTCGCTTGTCCTATTATCTGATTCTTCTGCTCTTCAAACAATGGACTTAGAAGACTTTGCTTCAAAAGAAATTGACAGAACACATTTTAATTGACCATCTCCTGAGCTAGGCGTTACTTGGGTGCAAAAAAAGTGAAGACCCAATCATGCCCTCTGGTACTCAGCATCTGTTTATAAAGACCAATGCCAGTGAACTGTAAAGATAATCACATGGGGCTATGTGATGGGGCTATACTTCCATTTCTAGAAAATACCCCAAAAAGTAAGAAAGTGGGAATATTGAGGAAAGCCTAAAAAACTGGTTTGAGGTTCTATTTGTGCTGAATGAATAACTAAAGAATTCAAGCTTTGCCTTTTTCCTTTGTAGGCAATGGGGGCCATTTGTTAAAGGGGGCCTGGATATAGCTAGCTTGGGGGAAGGTGACACAAGAGATGGAGAAATCAATTAGTGGACTATTGGAGTTTATCAATACAGGAGGTGATAAGAGTGTGGATAGTAAAAATAAGGATGAACAGAACCATTTCAAAGGAAGCATCTACAGATTGTATTGACTGAATAAATGGAAAGAGTTAAGAGGTACTGTTGCCGCCAAACCAGGTTCATTTGCCTGCTGCCCAAGAGGAAACCAATACACTGAGACAGCAGGATTTACATAGAGAAAGTTTTTAATGATGCATAGTGCTAAGTGGGGAGACAGGATGAATTTCTGAAATCCATCTCCCTGAGAAATTTGGAAAATAGGGTTTTTAAAGACAGTTTGGTGTAGGCTTTGAGTCTGCTAACTGGCTGGGTTTGGGGTGGAACCATAGGGTTGTAGAACTTTGCCCTCATTGCTGACCAGGTTCTTGAGTGGGGGGTCACAGTTGAGTCAGTTCCTCAGTATGGGCCACTTTAGTCTGGGTGGGTCAGCTGTTCCACTGGAATGCGGGACCTGGAAGATATCTCAGAAACTACCCCTAGGTTTCAAAAAGGTGATGTTATCTATGGAGAAAGCTATGACTCTTTATGACCACCAGTTATGGTGGCTCCAGAGTGGCAATTATAGAAAGGCAAACAGGGGGACAGTGGCTAATTATTATCATTATTTTTAGCTAGGCCTGTGTCTAATTTTTAGCTAGGCCCTTACCACAGTTCCTGCCTTGCACCCCTTTACTAATTTGTAAAGGCGGTTTCGGTACTGTCGATCCTCTGAAGAGAGTAGCTCCTTAACAGAAACAGCACAGCGTGAGGGTGGGTTTGGGACATGGTTTGCAGAGAAGGAGAGAGACAGGGGCTGCAGGGATCTGCTTAGACTTGTGAGCAGAGAAGTAACAGGTGGACACACAGCTTTCTGTCAGGACAACTGGAAAGGCCCATGGGTGGAGATAAGGAGCAGGAAGTGGTGCCAGCAAAGGTGTTGGTGAAGACAAGACCCCCCAGAAGAAGAGTCTCAGAAACCCAGGGAGAAGAGAGACTCCGCAAGAAAAGGGAAGTGGTCAACAGTGTTATATACGCTGAGGTTAAGGAGGCTGAGACCTCAGAAAAGGCAGTTCAGCTGAAAAACCTACCCAACTTATATAAGCAGGGGCCATTTAGAACAGACCCTGACCTTCCATACCAGACTTCAATTCACTGGCAGAAGCCCCAAAACCGTGAGCTTCAATAATATGCTGCGGTATATATGGCTTCTTCTTCTCCTTGTTCTTCTTATACTTCTACCCAACTTATGTACCAGGCCTGTTCCCCTTTTGCCCATGCTGGGAACCCTAATGATAACTCAACTTTCCATCACAAGGATGGAAAAACAAGCACCATATGTACTCACCATCAAATTGGTATTAACTGATTTAACTGACCAACACTTAAGTGCACACATAGTAGTAACAGTCACTGGGTGTCGGGCAGGTGGGAGTGGGGAAGAAGGGGATGGGTATATTCACACCTAATGGGTGCAGCGCGCACTGTCGGGGGGGATGGACACGCTTGAAGCTCTGACTCGGGTGGGGCAAAGGCAATATACGCAACCTAAACATTTGTACCCCTGTAATATGCTGAAATAAAAAAAATAACCCTACTTTCCAATTCCCATCACGGGTGTTCTACAACATCCCTATTTGCCTACAGTCCAAGAGGCCCTACAACTTTTCAAAACTGTGAACTCTTCTCACCATGCGTGGCCATGATTCTCTTGGTTAACACCTCTTTTATTAATAGGACCTCTAATGACTCTGCTTTTAACACTCATTTTCGACTCTTTAATAACCTTCAAACAAAACCAAATTCAAGCCCTTGCTGTTTTTTTCCAATGAAATCCCTATCCTGCCTCTACTCTGGCTTTTAAGACCATCGATTTCAGCCCCTCCCCCTTAATGACCCTCAACTGGACTCTCGGGCAGGGACAACTGTAAGTCCACAGGAAGCAGTTACATAAGAACAGACCATCATCCACCCAAACAGTCCAGTTTCTGAATCCATTGATAGGAATATCAATTCTAACCAAAGCCAGTGGGGGATGAAGGGACAGTTTTGCTAATAAACTATATAACAGAGAAAAAAAAAACTAGCAGAAAGAAAAAGTAGGGAAAGATCAGCACATAATTGCCCCTTTGTTTGATTAACCACCTGTGGCTTATTCTCTTTAAGAAGCTGTTTTAGCCAGGCACAGTGGCTCACGCCT
>NW_012147986.1:4630169-4643103 GCF_000956105.1 Propithecus coquereli | reverse complement strand
ACCACATTCCAAGAAGGACCCTGATAAAGTCAGCCTTCCAGAGAAGAGAGGGGGAAAAAAAAAGAAACACAAACACAGCTGCTTCACAGCTGCCTTCTGCTATCAGCTGGCAGCAATAACTATTTTTTTTTCCTTTCCCCTTTATCCCAATAAAAACCCCAAGCCCCTTATCCTCGTGGCCGGCACTTTTCTTTTATTTCTTTCCTGCCAAACCCCTCCCTTCCTTTGGGAAGTAAAATAAACTTTCTTTCTTTAAAACTATTCTGATCTTTGTGTTGAGAATTCTTTCTTAGCCCACACTACAAGTTCCCACCCTAACACTAGGTTCGTTGACCTTCAAGGCGGCAGTTTCAGGAGGAGGGTGAACGCAGAAGTCACAGAACAGAGAAAATGGTGGGCAGTGGCTAGAAAGGGAAAGCAGCAGTCCTAGACTGTTCATGCTGAAGTTTGCTACAATGAATTGTAGAGACCTGGCCTGCAGCTTCGAGGAGTAACAGGGTAACTCGTTCATTTATTTGTTCAATAGGCCCCTGTTTATTAGATCCCACTAGGTGCTTGTTCACTGCTAGGTGAGTAAGGAAAGGCGAGATCACACTGTGATGGAGCTTGCACGCTAGTGTGGGGAGAGAGAGTCTATAAACAGTGAAGACAATTTCAGCTGTTGAAGGCACTCTGATGAAAATGAAACAAGGTATGAAATAAGCACATTCCAGTTTATAGAAAGAAAAAGTACATAGATCCTGAGGCAGGATACATCCCTAATCTGAAGTTGCTGGTCAGGGAATGGAAGCTGAGGTCTAGGGAGAAAGGAACCAGCTGTGGAAACTTTGATGTGGGTAATTAGAAGCAACAGAGTGAAAGCCCAGGTCCTGGGACAGAATATAAAGTTCTCCTGGGGCCTCCTATACTTTTACTTGGTGTTCTACTTCGTTACACAAGTTCACAGCGCCAATGTGATTACTGTTGAAGTAACATAGTTGCAAATAAAAACCACAAAAACCAGGATATAAATGTATGTGCTTCCCCCAACTGCCCTTCAACAGGGATTAAACAATCTGGAAATCCTCCACTTTCTGACGGTGGCATGTCCACAAATTTAAATGAACACGGATGAAGCACTATGTTAAGTGTTCAGCATAGTAAAGAGTAAGGTTATACTAAATGTCTAATATGCCACATGGCACATGTAGGGTAGGAATATTACGTGTTTTCTAATGCATTCAGTACGTATGTCCTTTCAAAAGTTCCTCTAACTACAGGGTCTGCTTGAGCTATAGCAATACTGTGTCTATGTGTGAGAGAATAATGAAGAACCCTGGTCTTGTTTCTTTAACATCTTTTGTCTTCCCTGGAAGATGAATGGGGTATTGAAGTTATTTTGTGGACTGGTAAATTTGTTTGCAAGGGCAAAGATAGTACAATTTGGGTGGGCTCAGTTTTAACCACATGCTTGCAATTCTTCTGGGGCAAAATGCCCACTAGCGTTATTCCTGGAGAAGTGACACATGGGTAAGTTTCCTAGGATTTAATAAAATTAACAATCATTTACAAAATATGTAGCCTGGGCCAGGAACTGTATTAAATATTTTGCAAGAACTGTTTTATTTCCACCTCACCCTAATCCTCTCAGATGGTTCCTTTTATTATCACCATCTTACAGATGAGGACACTGAGGCTTAGAAGGGTGAGGTAAATTAGCCAAGGTTATACAACTAGGATAGGAGAGATGGCATCCAAACCCAGATTTTGCACTTTTAATTAATGTTATGTTTTCCCTTCTTAGTCTTCACGCTCTTCCTGGGTGTATCATTCATATCTATTGCTTCATTTATTATTCACTGTAGCAGGAATTCTCCAGTCTTCTAGGGTTAGCCTTTCCTTTAGCATCCAAACAAAGTAACTCCAATCCTGTACAACTTTCTTTGGGAAATTTGGTAACCTCATCGATTTTTCCAAAAATTCTGAAGGGTAGAAGAGAAGACTTACACTCTTTTATCCCTTCTCGCTCTGCATTCTCCCTCCTATCTTAGCTGTCATCACCTGCCCCGCCGATATGAACCAGTTACTGTAACTCTCTACATACTGATTCATCCTACGCGTGCATGCATGCACGTAACTCTGCCTCCATTCGCCCCAACATCACACCTCCGAAGATATAAAGAGGTCAGCTGGTTTCTCTGGAAAGCAGTTGCTGAGACTGAACTAGAACTGAGAGAGGTTTGTTGAGAAGGGGAGGGAATAATCTCATGAGAGATAAAAGGAAGGAAGCATTGAATTTGCATAGAGAAAGCCTTCAAAAGGCAATGCAAATCTGACAGCAGGATTGGCCTTGAAAGACAGTGGCAAAGGGCAGTCTTCCCCATGGACAGAGAGCACTGAGTAGCATACCTGGCCATCTACTTTGTGTGGAAGGAGAACTGGCCCAAGGTAATAATACATATATGGACTCATAAACAGTGGTGAATGGTCTGTCTAGTTGTTAGGGGCCTGTAAGGAAAAAGACTGAAAGATTAGAGACAAGGAAGTCTAGTTAACTTAAATTTATTTATTTGTTTATACTTTTTTTACATTTTATAGAGATGGGGCCCCACTCTGTCACCCAGGTTGGAGTGCAGTGGTGTGATCATAGCTGGCTGCAGCCTTGAACTCCTGGGCTCAAGTGAAACTCCCTCCTCAACCTCCCCAGTAGCTGGGACTATAGGCATGTGCTACCCATGCCCAGCTTCTAATAATAGTTAACTTTTTAAATGAACCCTATTCTCTAGTTCTCCAGCTTTGGCTCAACTAAACACAAAATTCTTTCCTGCTCCCAATAAAACCTAACACTTGCTAATGAAAACATTGCCTTCATAACTATTATCTCTAAAATGGACATCAAAAGCCTGTTTCCTGTTTTGGAAGAAAAAGCTGAACATTCTTTCCTTTTTTTTTTTTTTTTTTTTTTTGCAGCTGAGTTTTACTTCCTTTTCTGAAGGCCCAGCGAGGGAGTAATAAAAATTGCCAGGAATAAAAAGTAATTCTGACTTATTTCAAATTACTCTCTTGCATGAAGTAATCTCATAGATACTATGTTGAATGAAAGAAACCAGCCCCAAAAGAGTATATACTATATGATTCTATATATGTGAAGTTTAAAATCAGGCAAAATTGATCAATGTTTATAAAAGTCAGAATAGTGATTACTTTTGGTGGCTGTGATTTGTGACATAATAAGAAAGATGTGTTTGGTCTTCATCCCCAATTCCTGGTATAGAGCTCCTAAAACACTTGGAATTTCCTAAGTGATAGAGGTAAGAGGAGCATCATTTGTTATTCATAATGAGCCCCCTTCAGCCATATCTGAGTTTATGTTACTGAGGTAAATTTTGGAAAATGGGGGCTGGTTGCCATGGGAACCAACAATGTTATTAGACGGTTGGTTTCAGCCCCACCTCCCTAACTTCTGGAGATTACATTCAATCACCAATGGTCAATGATTTAGTTAATCATTCCCATGTAATGGAATCTCCAGAAAACCCCTAAAAGACAGGGTTTGAAGAGCTTCCAGATTGGTGGACAAATGGAAGTACCGGGAGGGTGATGCATCCAGGGAGCACTTGGGAGCTCTGAGGTCCCGTGTATGTCTTCATCTGGCTGGTCTTGAGTGGTATCCTTTATAATAAGCCGGTAATTGTAACTAAAGCACTTTCCTGAGTTCTGTGAACCATTCTAGCAAACTATCAAACCCAGGGGGAGGAGGTCATGGGTCCCCCCAATTTATAGCTAGTTGGTCAAAAGTACAGGTCACAACTTGGGACTTGCAACTGGTGTTTGAAGTGAGGGGCAGCCTTGTGAGACTGAGCTCTTAACCTTTGGAGTCTGCACTAACTCTGGGTAATCAGTGCCATAACTGAATTGGAGGACACCCAGTTGGTGTCTGGAGAGTTTCGGAATTGTTTAAGAGGAGGGGAGGCCCCACACATTTGGTGTCAGAAGTATTGTGAATGAGTGTATAGAAACATTTTTTTTTCTAGTTAGGGGTGTGATGTACAAACTGGGACGTTGCAGGAGGGAATCTTATAGGAGATACTGCTGAGATGTTCTATAATTTGATCTGTGAGTTAGATCACTTGTGTATTAATATGTGAAATGTCACGGTTCAGTTCACGGTTGGGCTTTGAAGTGTTGCCCCAGTTCTTGGGCTCCCGGCTTGGAGGAATCACAAGCCTGACCCGGGAGACAGAGAGAGAGGACAGACACGCAGCCGGTATGCGTAAAGAATTTATTGCGAGTAAAGAACAAGAGTGTGAAGTGAAAGTTTGTTTCCACAGAGGGAAACGGGTCTGTCTCCAAGAGTGGAGAAGACTCTGTCTACTTCTATGTTTTTGTTTTTATATGTTAGTAGCTTATGTTTAGGTAAAGGTTAGTTATAATTAGGACTAAATTCTTTCCAGGTATGGACATGACTTAAAGGTTATGTTCCAGTAACCATTTATAGTGTTTTTCCATTCCCTGGTGGTCAGTATTCCATGGCCCAATTATCCTGTTCTTTAAGACTGAAATAATGGTTCCCTCTTTCTATTTTTCTGCAACCATTTCCTCCTTATTGTTTTCTGTCCCCAACATTCCGTTACCTCTCACTTGTTTTTCTGTCCCTGACATGAAAGCCAAACGGTTCAAGCTATACACTTAAGATTAATGTACTTTTTGCATTTAATTGTATATTCTTTCTTTGAAAAATTGTTATATTTTTCCTATTGCTGTTGTAACAAATAACCACAAATTTTATGGCTTAAAACAACACAAATTTATTAGCTTACAGGTCTGGAAGTTATAAGGCTGAAATGAATCTCAAGGTGTTGACAGGACTGCATTGCTTGATGGAGGCTCTAATTTTCTAATTTTACTCATTCATTTAATCTTTCAACAGATACATATTGGTTGTAAGCCACTAAAACCTCTAATTACAGCCAATCAGCAATTCTAATTCTACCCTATTTTCTCCATTCAGGTAGATGACTGGGTTAAGTTTTTATTCTCAGGAAGAAAAAAAGAATAAGGCACATTCAAATTGTAATAATAATCCTATGCTATTTTATTGTTATTCTTAATGCTATTGTTGCTTGTACATTTTACACACATTCATGTGACTATCATATTAATATGTTCATGCATCTATTCTAATCATTCTCTATGCAGGTGTTTTCTCAGGCCCGCTGTCATGTTAAAAATTGCAGAATACCTTCTAATTTCTTTTACAGATGATTCTCCTCACATTGTCTTCATCCCCCTCTTCATTTGCATTTACCTATAAATTTTTTGTCTTTGTCAAATGAGTCATCCAAGTTACAAATGTCCCCTTATTTGACTTGGTTCATGTGTTTCAATGTCATACTGAAACAAAGGTGCCAGGGATGCTGTTCTGAAGTCCACGGAGTGCAAATGTTAGGGTGTGCTGTTTATCTTTTCTACTCAATCTGGACACCCGGATGAGCGCTGCGCAGGCTCATTGGTTGAGTGCTTTGTATACTTTCCTTTACAAAGCCTGAGGGTTCTTTAAAGCTGAAATTTCCAAAAGCAATAGAAGTGTTAGTTTAAAAGTGAAACCTCAAAATAAAATTATATATATGTGTAGTTTATTAAAGAGTTAAATTGGCAAATTAATATTTAAAATGGAAGAAAATTTAAAGTATTATACAGGCACAATTATTGCGTGATTATTCTACTAACTAGTGTGCAAGCAAAAGCTTATATAGCATATATTTTTTAGCTCATTCAAAATGAAGTCAGAAACTTTAGAAACAGTTGTTACTGGAGGGTATTTAGAGAATAGGAAAAAATAGGAAAGTATCTACACTAGAGCTTTGAAGAGAATGCTCTTAGGCAGCCATTTATATCTTGTTAGATAAAAAGAGGAGGGTGTTCGAAAGACATCTGTTTTATAGATTCTAAAAATATGTCCTTTAGTCCAAGTTGGGGTTTTAACCCTTCTTGGAAGATTAATAGTTATGCTGTATCTAGTTACTATAAAATTATTCTGGCCAATCTTTTTGTATTCATTGTCTTTAATCAATTAATATTCATTCAAAACATTTATTGATTAATCACTACATGCCAGGCACTATTTTAGTTGCTGATCTCATTGAGTTTATATTCTTGCTAAATAGGTAAATTACAATGTGATGGTAGTTATTACATTAAAAAGTGAGATGATAGGAATAGAGTCAAGGGTTTGTGGCTAGTGGTACACTTTTAGGGAGAGTAGTCAGGGAAACAGTCTCAACTAAGATGACATTGGGGCAGAGACCTAAAGGAAGAGAGTGAGCCATGTTGACATCTGGGGGAAAAGCATTTGAGGCTGAGGGAACAGTTAGTGCAGAGTGTGAGTATGCTTAAAGAGCATTGAGAAGAGCACTATGGCAAAAGCAAAGTGTGAGTGGCAGATGGGGGAGAAAAGGGAGCTTGAAGGTAAGAGGAAAGCAGCAGTGAAGTGGTGGAGCAGTGGACGATCAGAGCCAATGGTCCCAATAGTCATATTGTTTGACCTATCAGCACTTGATGTCATTGGTCTCTCCTTCCTTTTTACACAATTGCACTTTACTGCTTAGTTTTCCCACTACCTCACTTCTCAGTCCCCTTTGCTGGCTTCATCTCTGGACGATGAGTGACTCAGAGCTCAGTTCTTGGATCTCTTTTTATTTACTTAATCCTGGGTTGCAAAACATCTTGAACTTTTTAATATAAACCAATCAAAATGATTGTGCTACTGCAATGGTTTGTGGTAATGCTGAAATTGTTACAAAACTTAAATTCAAAGCCAAAATATTTTTCAAGGATATAATACATATAAATGTTTATTACAGAGTCACTAGGAATACTCTTCCCTTAAAATAGAAAACGGAAAACACTAGGGATGTATTGCTGTAAACTAAGTATGGCCCCATTGCTTAATCCCCAGAGAATTCTATGCTCTGCTTAAGGAATTGGCTGCATAATGTGGTAGCAGCAATTGAATGACTTCGTTCTGCCAAATACTGAAGAGACCTTTTCAAATGTTAATTTAAAAACAAAAGTCCAACTTGCTTTTTGCCATTAAAAAAATCCCTGCCTTAGATAACCATGAAGAATGGATCAAAGACTAGCTCCTTTAACTGATATTTTAACTCACTGCACTTTGGATGTATCTTGCATGGGTATTCATAGGTGGTTACATAAACATATTATACAATCTGTTCATTCCTAGTGAATTGGTGTCTTGAGGAAACTCAACTGGCAAATAATTTGACCCACTTTACTTCATTGAAGTCAGTTTCCAAATATAGAAATCACAGTGTGAAGTGTAATTGTGAAGCTGAGGACTAAATTTCAAAAAGTTCTCTGATTTCAAACTTCACGAAAATGAGCTAAGACTATTTACTTTGTAATGTCTAAATTATATTGCTAGTGTGGAAAAGTTGCTACAAATGAAAGTTAACTGTAGATCAACAAGATCATTAGAAAGAATTAAGGTGATTTTGGAAGAGCAGAATTTTATAATTATCTTAAAAATGGCTAGCCTAGTTATAAAAACCATTGTGCAAAGATTGTGTCCATATTTGGAAGTACTTGTATTTGTTATCAGTTGTTTTCATTATGCATAAAAATAAATATCTGTCCTACTTAAAGTATTGAAGGCTAAATTCTGCATTGTAAACTGTAACAAGAAACACAAGACCTGACAGTGACAGCTAAGCGAGGAAGAAAATGTGTGAGATTTTAGCTCCAAATTGAAGAAGTAACAAATTTAAAAGAAATGTCATTTAACAGAGAAGCATTACTGTGCTTTCCAAGTGCAAGACCATCTCGCTCAGCCTTGGGGGAGATTTGAATCATTACAGAGGCGATGTGCAAGTGAAAATAAGGTAATATAAGGTAATAATCCACTTTTGACATTCTTTGAGATTGACAGCAAAACAATAGGATTAAAATTCAGTCATTGGTGAGAGGGAAAGGGCTTCCTTTTTTTTAGGCCTGAAAACTGAGACCACAGAGCTAATGTACAGAAGATACTGCTGAGACGGTGAAGTGATGATGCTGGAAAGATGTGGAGATGATGGGAACCTGCCCGTTCCAGTCCTGGGCTGTGGGAAAGTCAGGGAGAAAGAACCGGGAGGGATAGAAGAAATGCACTGTGATTGCGCCTCTAAGCCGTGGGCTGGAGAGTGGGAGGAGCTAGGTAAATTGAAGGGAGAGGCTTTCCTGCTCAGGGTTTGAGATTCTGGAGGAGACTCCTGTGTGGAGGCTTCACGCCGATGTGGGGTGAACCAGCACAGCCAAAAGAGCTGCTGGGCATGACCAGGAAGAGAGTAGCTCTGATTTAGAGTCCAAACCTCTCTGTTTCATACTGAAAGCCGGTGGGGGGCGGGGGTGGTCATCATGCCTGCCATTGGCAGGAGCACGTTGCCCCACACAGATCTTGGAGGGAGACTGTATGTGAGCCTACTTGGGCTTAGAAGAGATCTGGGTCTACAGCCAAGCAATAGCTCAGGGAGGCCTGATAAGCATGAGGACCCCCACGCCACCACCAAGTACTGTGCGGTAGAGAAGAGGCCATGCACGCATCAGATGTAAGACAGCAGTTGATGCCAGCACAAAGGCCAGGGACAGAATCAGCCAACTATTCTGCATACAGAGACCACATAGAAAGCAACTCTTAAAGAATAGATGTGACATGACTTCTGAACAAAATCACATCACTCTTTTTGCCCTCAGGCACCATTTTGATTGGGAGTAGGGTAGACAGCAGCAGAAATACAAGGTAATGAACATTTTCCTCAAAAGGCTGATATTTAATAATACTTTGTTATTGGATTGGTCTAAAGTTTGAAATGGATTGAATATTAAATCTTTTTTCCCCTGCTGAAATCCAAAGGGTGGCATCTTGGGAGGAACACTTTATTACTTACATCAGCTGAGTAAAGAAACAACATTCTATACGTGTATAGTTGTGTCCAGTGATGAATTCACTGTGGGCGCTGACTTCACCACAGTGCAATATACCAATGTAGCAGCATTGCACTTGGACCCCAGGAATGCATACAAATAAAAAAAAGTTGTGTAAAAAAACTATCACAGCATTCAGGATAACTAAATATTTAATTTTTCAATTTGTGTTCCATTTCATCTTCAAAACAAAATTTCCAATATTGTATGATGTACACATGTGTATGAAATTATATGCTTATGCCATAATTCAGGAAAAATAAGGCAAGTCTGGTTATGTCTTTCATCAGCAAATTCTTCTTTCATTTAGCCTGTTTCATTCCTGTGTATTGCTATCTTGGCCCCTGGTGGCATTTGGGGTTTATGTGTTTCTGCATTTAAAGAAATCAAATGACTCTGCAGGAACTCCTTGACACTGTGAAGAAGTACAAAGGGAGTGGAGCAAAGAAAACTCACAGGCTAACCTCACCCGCTAAAAGGACTTTTTAGTAATTTCATAGAAAATGGACATGAATCCAATAAAAAGAACACACAGAAGTAGGCTTGTGAAGGATGGGTTTGCCTCATTCTACAGGGGTTTGTGGGAAGGTTAAGCACTATGTGGCTTCCCATAAAAGTAAGCCTGAGTGTTTCTTTGAGGGCACTCTCTTTTCCTTCCTTTCTCTTCCTGTTTCTGTCCTTCCTTCCTAGTAAATGCATGCCAGGCCCAGAGCTAGGCACTGAGGATATAAACAAGGAATAAGACAGGTATGACGGCACCTGATGATATTTAGGCATCAGAGAAGGAGACAAGGAGAAAACAAGTAAATAAAGACAGATATAAAGTAAAACAATTTCAAAGTGCCGTGGGTCCTCCCTATGCAGGACACAGGATGTTAAAATGAGGAGTGATGGAGGGGTCAGGTGAGGAATGTGCTTTGGGTATAGCAGGCAGGGAAAGTCTAACAGAGGAAATGATACTTAAGCAGAGACTGAATGTAGGTGATCAACTAGACCCAGTTTGCTCAGATGTTCTTGCTTTGAAAACAAAAAGTCCTACATCCCGAGAGTCCCCTTAGTCCTCAGCAGAACTGGGGTGGCTGGTCACTGTCCTTGCAAGATGCTAAAGAGCCAGCATTGCAAAAAGTAGGGGAGCAGTGCCCTAAAAGAGGGATTGGCAGGCACAAAGGCTCTGAGGTGAGGGAGAGCGTGGCATGGTCACGGAACCAAAGGATCAGTGTGAGGAAGGAGGTTGAAGGAACAAGACGAGGTGGAAGAGACAGGCAGGGACCAGGTAACATGGTGGAGACTCTGGTAGAGTTCTGATGTCATCTGAAGTACATTGAAAAGCTACTGATAGGTTTTATGTAGGGAGTGAAATGATCTGATATTTTAAAAGATCGTGTTGGCTGCTATATGGAAAATGGATAGAAAGAATCAAGATTAGAAGCAAAGTTGGGATGATGTGATAGTGGCCCAGGTGAGAAGAAAAGTTGATAAGAAGGGGAAAATATGGGATGCATTTTGGAGGTAGAGTGGACAGAACTTGCATGGATGTCCTGTGGGTTTCTGGTGTGAGCAGCGGGATACACGGTTTACTGCAATGGGGAAAGTTGGAGGAAGAAGAGGCACTTTCTGCTCAATCTCCACCCTTTCAATAGTTATATATGTCAGAGACCATAGGTTCTAGAGCATGTAACTCCTTACAAAGAGACACTCATTCCAATATTTCAGAATGCTGCCGGCATAAATAGGAAGCTTAGAGCCATGGGAAAGAGTTGTCATTCCTGAGTTTCTGGCATAACCCAGTTAACATTTATTTTTGCAGAAAAACACTGAAGGAGATGGATGATCTGCTAAGCAGAGCCAGAATGGTAAGCACAGAGGCAGGTGGAAGGAAAAAACTGTCCTATGTTCACTGTTCATGGTGTGGACATCGCCACAGCTATGTAACTTCTAGACCCATATTCCCTGCCCACCATTACAGCTTGAGAAATAAAAAAGTATATATATTTTAAAAAGTACTGTGGACAAAAGAGAACACATTTAAAAAGAAAAACACATGAACAGAAATTTAAATTAAAAGAATAAAAAAGAAATTATAAATAAAAGGAATGAGCCAAGAATGGTTCAGAAATTAAAGTAATAGATTTGGTTAAAAATAAAAGAATAACAAGGAAAGATTAAAAAAGACAGAACTAAAATGTTAAAGAAACAGATGAAGGTTAAAAATTAGGGCTAAATTTTAGAAAAAGATTAAAAAGGATAAAATATACATTGCAAAGTCAAGAATAGACAGGGTGAAAAGTAAAGATGCTGGACCTTAAATTTAGAAAGGTATTAATAAAATCACGACAAAGCTAAAGTAAGCTGAAGGATAAACATAGAGAACAAAAATAGGTGACAAAAGACTAAGGGAGGAAGAACAGAAAATCAAAATTTTAAAACTTGCTAAAACTTAACTCTAAATCTCCAAGCATTTATGAACTAAAGGTCTGGAAAAATAAGCTCCCATGATTTAAGAAGAAAGAAAGTTGACAAGCTGGATGAGTTACTAAGAGCAACCTCTGAGCCGAAGTAATGCTCATGGGTTGGATTTCCAGACAAACTTCTTGAGGGCAGGGTCTGTGATCTCTCAAGTGCCCCCTTAATGCCAACAGCAGGCCTGTTGGTCTACAACTAATAATGAGCCTGGAGCATCAGTGGTAACTAGAGCCAACAGGACTTTTCTTGCCCCATCTCTGTTCCTATTTGTTTCTATACAAAACTGTGCAATACAGAAAATACCAGAGGGACACTATTCCTTGAGTGTGAATGTATTGTAAATGCCTTCTGCAACTTTAATGGCAAAATAGATATACTCCAGGCTGAGACTGGCAGGGAAGACAGCCAATCACTCAGAGGTCTTTGCTTCTGGGACAGTTTTCTCTCTCTTCCTTATGAAACACTCCCCTAGCTAAGGCAAGATGTAAAAAACTATTCTGCTGGGACTCAGAATAGCCAAAACAATCTTAGAAAAGAACAAAGTTGGAAGATTTACACTTCCCTATTTTAGCATGTACCAGACAGTGGGGTATTGGCATAAGGGTAGACATACAGATCAATGGTATAGAATTGAGAGTCCAGAAATGAACCCATATATCTGTTGGTCAATGGACTTTCTACAAGGTACCAAGACTATTCACTGGGGTAGAAGATTGGGAGAATCCATGGAATATGAAATAATGCCCCTATAGAAAAACATCTACACAGAATAATAACTTGGACATTCTAAATGCAAAAGCTGAATTTAAATGTTCTTAATTTTGCCTTTGCATATTAAGGTAGAAACCTATGGGGTGGTCTGATGGTCAGGCCAGGACGAAAGGGTCGAGTGGGGTAAGAAATCTCTTCATTGGTGTGTTATGTTCCTTGACATTTTAAATGTCTAACAGTAGAGGCTGTTTGTCTTTTTTGGGCTCTGTCATATGTTCTCTCAGGTGAAAAGATCCCACTCCACTTTCAGGCCAACCCTCTCACCTAGGTTTGGGAAGGACTAGTTTCAGTTCTGTCATTTGCAATAAAAGGGTTCGGACAAATTCTGACTTCTAAGATTTTCCAATCAGCAAATGTGGTCAGAATGAGGAACTCACGGTTCCCACACAAAGCGCATTTTAATAGAAATATTGCGCCCTCTGCTGGCAGATGATTAGCATGTACTAGATCCCTAGGATAATGTGGCTGAAAGCGCTTTGAAGCCTGTCCTGGGGTCAGGGTCTCTCCCCTCCACATACAAGCTTTTTGACTTTGTTCAAGTAACTTTACTTCCATAACGCTCCATTTTTGTATCTTTGAAATATTAATATTGAAAACTACCTTTAAACACTGATGAATACATACAGGGCCAATTAAAAGATACTTAATGGAAGATATTATAAGACAGTTTCGGGGAACAAAGCCAGCCTATTCATCAAGTTTTTCAAGGTTGTAAAATATGACATTCAATATTGTTGGT
>NW_012147986.1:4628049-4629759 GCF_000956105.1 Propithecus coquereli | reverse complement strand
CTAGAAGCATTCCAACAAAGGTAATGAACACGGCAAAAATGTCCACTATCTCCATTAGTATTTAACATTATCCTAGAGTGTACACATTCAAAGAAAAAATAGAGGCATAAGAATTGAAAAAGAAGTAAAATTCTCTCCATTTGTCGGTGATATGACAATATATCTGGAAAACCCAAGGGAATCAGTGATAACACCAATATGAACAAAAGAATTCAGTAAATTTGCAGGCTACAAAATTAACATACAAAAATCAATTGTGTGTGTGTGTAAATGTGTCTATGTGTAAATGATAACCAGTTGAAAGTTAAAGGAAGAGAAAAGTCCATTTACAATAATGACAAAAAAATAAAATGCTTGGAAATATACTAAAGAAGTAACATGCAAAATCCATATCAGGAAAAGTTTAACACTCCTGAAAAACAAATAGAAATATTTCTTGGTCTTGGATAAGATAACTTGGCACCATAAAGATATACAATATCCCCAATTTAACACTACCTTAATAAATTACAAGAAGTATTTTCCTGAAATTAGACAAATTGATTTCAAAGTTCACATGGAAAAATAAACATGTATGCATAAATAGGAAAATTTGGAAAAAAGACTGTGAAGAGACATAATCCTATTAAATACTGATACACAATAAATCCTCTATAATTAAAACAGTGTGGTATGAATACATGGATAGATCTGAAACATAATGGAAACTTCAGAAATAAAACCAAGTAAAAAAATTTATTGTTTGAGTAAAGTGGCATCTCAGATCATTGGGGCAAGACAGACTTATTAATAAAAGGTGTTAAGACAACTGAACAGCCATTTGAAAAAAAGTAACTTTGGATCCTTTAACATATACCATACTCCAGGAAAAACTCAAACGGAAAAAGTGAGCCATACAAGTACTGGAAGAAAACGTAAGTGAATTTGTTTATAATCTTGCTGTGGGAAAAACCTTTTAAACTATGTTCATTATCCAGATGCAATAGCAACAAAGATCAGTAATTTTGATATTAATAAAAAGAAGCCTTGTGAAAAAAAGTACCACAAGCAAAGTCAAAAGACAAATGACAGTATGGGAGAAATATAATTGCAACATATGTCATAGATAAAGAGCTGACCTCCCTAATTTACAAAGCACTCACAAATTGAGAAACACAAAGATTCACACACACCAAAAAACATAAGTGCCCTTAAAGAAATGAACTTTATATGTTTATGACAAGAGAAATGCAAGTTAAATCTACAATAAGAAAGTTGTTTCAACTTTAGTGTATGTTTAAAAACGTTCATAATAAATCATTGAGAAAAAAATTAAGATCTTTCTCATTTTCAGATTGTAACACATTCAGAAGCTTGAAAACACATTTTTCTGTGGTCAGTGGACGGAAATTTGAATCTGAGTTGGTATTAGATGATATTATTGTATGAAAGTTAAATTTCTTGGGTGTGATTATGATGTTATGGTTATGTAGGCATGTATTCATGTCCTTAAGAAATATATGCTACAATATTTAGGGGTAAAAACACATGAAGTCTGCAGACCTGCTCTCACTACTTCAGCTTAACAAAAGAGAGAGAGAGAGAGAGAGGGAGGGAGAGAGAATGTGTGTGTGTGTGTGTGTGTGTGTGTGTGTGTGTGTGTGTGTGTGTGTGTTTAATGTAGTATAGATCAATGGTTCTTAAGAAGAGTGATTTTGGCCGGGCACGGTG
>NW_012147986.1:4624438-4626791 GCF_000956105.1 Propithecus coquereli | reverse complement strand
TTATTTCTCTGCAGCTCTCTACCTGGGAATGCAGGCATCCAGAATTTTGTCTGGAGGGTGGATACAGCTAAGAATAAAAAAGTCAGAGCTCAGCTTCAAATTTCAAAAGACTTTATCTTAAACAAAAAAAGAGCATGGAGGAAACATAAGTCTTCACAGTCAGGATTCCAATGCAAGGATCCAGGCACTTGAAAAAGAAAAGGGTCTTCTTAATTCCAAATGATTCACTTTAAATAATCTAGAACAGTGTTAATTAAATGAACTACCAAAAACCAGGAAGGAGGAAAAAGACAGGATTTCACTGAAGTACAGTACAGCATTCCCACCCCAAAAGAGATTGAGATGTTTGCCAGTTGCTGGAAAGAAGAGAATTAAGAGGAGTAAAGGGGGTTACACGAGTTGTCCTGGGAGGTCTACCTTCCTCCAGTATTGAAACCCCCAGACATGTTGGAAGCTTTCATGGCAGAACAGACTTCTGCTCTACATTCCACCTGGAGCCTGGGGGAAGGAAGCCCTATAACAAGCACTGGGTGCCAAACAAACACGGCAGAGGAGAAATGGGGTGTGCTGTAGGGTGTTTAGGTAGAGTGGCCCTGACAAGAGACTGAGTCACCATTTGGTCAGTTCTCATTTTCTGTTCTGAGCAGTGTGGAGTTGGGAGGGGTATGGGACACCCTGTAAAATTTAATCTTACCCATTAAAAGTACATTCATCCCTTGATATTTACCAAAATCTGCCAGTGCTCAAGTCTTACATAAAATGGTATAGTATTTTCATATAACCTATGTACATCCTACCTCGACTGTAAATCATCTCTAGATTACCTACAGTACCTAATAGAATGTAAGTGCTATGCAAATAGTTGTTATATTGTATTGGTTTTTATTTGTATGTTTTTTTATTGTTGTATTGTTATTTTTTCCTGTTTTTTAGCCCCAAATATTTTCCATCTATAGTTGGTTGAATCTGCAGATATGAACTCACAGATATGTGGAAATGACTGACGAAATCCAGTCCTTTCCACGTTAACTCAGGCTCAGCACGTTACGCAGTCTTTCAGGGTTAGGATTGTCAGGAAAAATACAAGACACCCCGTTAAATTTAAATTTCAGATAAACAACAAATAACATTTTAGTGTAAGTGTCTCCATTGCAACATTTAGGACATATTCATACTAAAAATGATTTGTTGTTTATCTGAAACTCCTAAATTTTATTTGCTAAGTCTGGCAACCCTGTTTGCAGCTACTCCCTTTCTCCGTCCCCCTTCCCTTTTCCTGGCAGCCAGGTAGAGCAGGAAGCTGAAGTAACAGCATGGTGTGGGGCGAGCCCTCCAGCCTGCACGCTGCCTTCCATTCCTAACAGCCTTTCTTGAGAGCTCTCTTTGCGTTTTGGGTGTAGCCTCTCCTCTCATTGCACCCTTCGTCACCATAATTTGCAGTGTTTCCTTCTAGCACAAGCAGGACTCTGGAGGTGGTGGCTTCCCAGGGCTGACTCTAGCCCACCTCAAATCTCACTGTTACTTCTGTTGCTCTAAAGACTTGCAGCATCCTCTGTTTGCTGCTGGTTTAGGCTGTCAATCCCATGGCTTCTGCTTTGCAGTCCCTTTGCCTTGTTTCTCAGCTATTTCTACAGCCCTCTCATGGAGCATGGGAACTTCTCCAGATCTCCTGTGTCCCGCTGAGCTGAGGGAAACTTGAGGGCTACCTTTCTCTCTCCACCCCTTCTGAAAGTCCAACGTGAATATGTTGAACCTTTGTATTTACTGTCTCATAATCTCTAAATGACTTTTTAAATATGTTTTTTCTCATTGTGCTTCAGCTTTAGCATTTTTGTATTGTTTTTTCCCAGTAGTTCACACATGTTCTTTTTGCAGTGTTCTAATTGGCTATTAAATCTATGTATTGTTAAAATTTCTTTCTTTTTCTTATTTTTTTAATTCAGGATATTATGGGGGTACAAACATTTTGGTCACATGTAATGCCTTGCCCAAGCCAGGGCTATAAGCGTGTCCTTCCCCCATACAGTGTGCTCTGCTGCCATTAGTTGTGGGTTTACCCCCACGCTCCCACCTGACCAGCACCCAATGAGTATTACTACCATGTGGACATCTTAGTGTTGATCAGTTAGTACCAACTTGATGGCCAGTACATGTGGTGCATGTTTTTCCATCCTTGTGATACCTCACTTCAAAGGATGGGCTCAATCTCTACCCAGGAAAACATTAGAGGTGCTAGTTCACCATTGTTTTTTGTAGTTGAGTAGTATTCCATGGTATACATATACCACATTTTATTAATCCACTCACTTATTGATGGGCATTTGAGTTGTTTCCACATCTTTGCAATTGTGAA
>NW_012147986.1:4613059-4614596 GCF_000956105.1 Propithecus coquereli | reverse complement strand
CTAGGCAAAGAATTTATGAAGAAGAGCCCCAAAGCAATCACAGCAACAACAAAAATAAATAAATGGGACCTGATCAAATTTAAAAGCTTCTGCACATCTGAGGAAACAATCATTAGAGTGAATAGACAACCTACAGAATGGGAGAAAATATTCACATGCTACACATCCGATGAAGGGCTGATAACTAGAATCTATACAGAACTCAAGCAAATCAGCAAGAAAAAAATCTAATGACCTCATTAAAAAGTGGGCAAAAGATATGAACAGAAAGTTTTCAAAAGAAGATAGACTAATTGCTAACAAACATATGAAAAAATTCTAAACGTTTCTAATCATCAGGGAAATGCAACGAATCAACACCACAATGAGATACCACTTAACTCCAGTGAGAATGGCTTTCATCAAAAAGTCCCCAAACAACAAATGTTAGCACTGGATTCTCATAGGAGTGCGAACCCTACTGTGGACTGCACGTGCCAGGGATCTAGGTTGTGCTCTCCTTAAGAAAGTCTGGTGCATGATGATCTGGGGCGGAGCTGGGGTGGTGGTGCTGGTGCTGGGGAGCAGCTCCAAGTGCAGATTATCATTGGCAGAGAGGTTAGACTGCACAATGAATGTGGTGTGGTTGGGTTATCCTGGGATCCCCCCTCCCTATCCATGGAAGGATTGTCTTCCACGAAGGTGGTCCCTGGTGAGTTATAGCATGGTACAGTTGTGATAGAAGAGGCTAGAGAGGTAGGAAGACCACATCATTAAAGGACCTACAGGCTTTACAAGGGAACTTTGATTTCTATCTGAATGTAGCGAGAAATTTAAGTTAGGAGTGACAACCCTAATTTGGGAGTTTTAGAAAGATTACATTGTCGAAAGTAAGAGGAAGGAACTGGAGGGAGGAACACTAGTTAAGAGATTATTGTAGTAATCCCAGCTTCAAGAACCATATCAAGTAGGGCTCCCAGTGTGAGGCTGGACACTCAATTTGAATTAGTTTAGGTGAGCAGACTGGGAATGGCTGGAGCCAGGGTCTTGAATACAATCGGGCCTCTCTCTGCAACTGTTTCTCTCTGCTGTTGGCTTCACATTATCTAAGGACTTGTTTTCTTTGTGTGGTAGGGAACAGTTTCATCATCAAAGAGGAGAGGGCTTCTCTCTTCCTGCTTATGCAAGAGGGTGGTTTGGGTCATGTTTGCATCCCTGGACTAAACACAGAGTCTGGGAAAGAGGAGATAATGTAAAAAGTCCACATGGGGAAGAAGTGAGAAGGGTGATTCTCCCTAATTAGGATGATCTCTATTAACAGATGAAGGTGATAGTAAGGGGGTTAGACAAAGATAATCCACATTCATTACAAAAACAAATAAAAATATGGTATTGTACACAGATGCTAGTCAGTAAAATGCTTATAGCTTTAATTTTCCCTTTACTTTCAAAATTTCAAAGTGCTTTTATATCATCTCTTATGAAATAAAATTAGTAGGATACCTTCCTTTTGTTAAGAGGGCATGGACAGAAGAGAATGGTGTTGAGTCAAGAAATA
>NW_012147986.1:4611164-4613009 GCF_000956105.1 Propithecus coquereli | reverse complement strand
ATCCATGGAAGGATTGTCTTCCACGAAGGTGGTCCCTGGTGAGTTATAGCATGGTACAGTTGTGATAGAAGAGGCTAGAGAGGTAGGAAGACCACATCATTAAAGGACCTACAGGCTTTACAAGGGAACTTTGATTTCTATCTGAATGTAGCGAGAAATTTAAGTTAGGAGTGACAACCCTAATTTGGGAGTTTTAGAAAGATTACATTGTCGAAAGTAAGAGGAAGGAACTGGAGGGAGGAACACTAGTTAAGAGATTATTGTAGTAATCCCAGCTTCAAGAACCATATCAAGTAGGGCTCCCAGTGTGAGGCTGGACACTCAATTTGAATTAGTTTAGGTGAGCAGACTGGGAATGGCTGGAGCCAGGGTCTTGAATACAATCGGGCCTCTCTCTGCAACTGTTTCTCTCTGCTGTTGGCTTCACATTATCTAAGGACTTGTTTTCTTTGTGTGGTAGGGAACAGTTTCATCATCAAAGAGGAGAGGGCTTCTCTCTTCCTGCTTATGCAAGAGGGTGGTTTGGGTCATGTTTGCATCCCTGGACTAAACACAGAGTCTGGGAAAGAGGAGATAATGTAAAAAGTCCACATGGGGAAGAAGTGAGAAGGGTGATTCTCCCTAATTAGGATGATCTCTATTAACAGATGAAGGTGATAGTAAGGGGGTTAGACAAAGATAATCCACATTCATTACAAAAACAAATAAAAATATGGTATTGTACACAGATGCTAGTCAGTAAAATGCTTATAGCTTTAATTTTCCCTTTACTTTCAAAATTTCAAAGTGCTTTTATATCATCTCTTATGAAATAAAATTAGTAGGATACCTTCCTTTTGTTAAGAGGGCATGGACAGAAGAGAATGGTGTTGAGTCAAGAAATACTACTCTATGATTAGTAGAGAAATTGGAGACAAGATGTAGAAAGAGACAGACTACCAGTCTTTAAATATTTGAATGGCAATCATAGAGATCTGAATCAGTCTAGTTCTAGAAGGTGGAACCAGGACTGGTAGGCAAATGTTACAGAGAAGTGGTCTTCAGTTCAATGACGAAGAATTTCTAATAATCAGAGCAATCCTAGAATACAATAGGACTCTTATGACATAATAGAGATCCTGTCACTGGAAGCACAGTATTTGAGCTTGGGCTGACTGACTAACTGTCAGTGTTCATATAGAGGAAATTACCAAATAGTCCTGGAGACTGGACTGCCTGATTTTCAAGGCCTCTTCCAACTCTAAGGAAATAGTAGGAGACAATCAATTATCAACTGCTTGATTCAGCAAAGGGAATTTGTATATAGTGGGGCATCTTTCTAATATTTGCCTATTTGTTAAATACTGATTTCTCATATTCTTATTTTTCACGCTATAGAGCAGACGTCAAGAAGAAAAAGTTTTATAAACACTTTTTACTATGACCACAGATTCAGAATAAACAATCTAGTACAGTGAGTACTATATCACCTACTTTTATGAAAAGAGAAATAAATGTTAAAATAAAGTTTACTGAAAAGTCATAAACTTGAATTAAGTCAAGTATTAAGGGTTCTCTAGAATAATAGTTTTTTTCCTTTTAAATACAGAGAAAACAAACAAAAGGAGTTGAACATCCTTTGTCTTTGTATGTATGAATAGTACACTAGATGGTGCCATAAGGCTGTCAGAGGAAAGTTTTACCAAGATGAATGTGGCCATTCTGATGGTAGTTAAGAGTTCTGGAAACTTTTCACATATTTCCTGCCTCTGAGAGCAATCCCAGGTTTGTAGGAATGTAATGGGAATCTTAATTTGACAAGCTTTAGCCCTAAAATCAGAGTAATTTTAACCTAAACCACAGGTT
>NW_012147986.1:4589151-4610194 GCF_000956105.1 Propithecus coquereli | reverse complement strand
TAGAGATGTTGAGCATTTTTTCATATGTTTTTTGGCCATTATTCTGTCTTCTTTTGAAAAGTTTCTGTTCATGTCCTTTGCCCACTTTTTGATAGAGTTGTTTGATTTTTCCTTGTTGATTTTCCTGAGTTCTAAGTAGATTCTAGTTATCAGCCCTTTATTTGAATTTTTAAATTATTAAGCTGAAAATACCAATCAAGATCCATCATTTAAAGTACTGCAATATACTAACACAAATACAAGAAACAATACATTTTGAAATGACACTATCAGTATATTATTTCTTATAAAAATAACATTTCATTATTTTCCACATTACAATAAAACCAGAAAAATATATTTCAATAAAGTGCAAAATAAAAATAAAGTTTTACTTTTATAATTTTTTTACTCTGTTTTCTCTTAAATGTTAAACATGAAAAAGGTGAACAACAAAAAAATGAATGAAGATACACCTTTTGCAACCTAAGAGTCATTTGAGTTTTACTTATTTATTTATTTAAAACAGACTTTATTTTTAGAGTAGTTTTATACTCAAAGCAAAATTGGCCAGATTATTTTTACTTCAATAGATTAAGGGGAGGTACAAGTGTTTTTTGTTACATGAAAGAATCGTGTAATACTAAAGTCTGGGCTCTTAGTGTATCTGTCACCAGAATAGTACATTGCATCCCCAAAGGTAGATTTTTATCCCTCAGTGGCTCCCAACCTACCCCCATCTTAGTTTTCAATGTCCATTACACCACTTTATGAAAGGTATATACCTTTCATTTAGCTCCCACTTATAAGTGAGAACATGTGGTATTTGTTTTTCCATTCCAGAGATATGCCATTTAGAATCATGGTCTCTAGTTCCATCGAAGTTGCTGCAAAAGACTTTATTTCATTCCTTTTTATGGCTGAGTATATTACTCCATGGTGTGTATATACCACATTTACTTTATCCACTCCTCGGTTGATGGACACTTAGGTTGATTCCATATTTTTGCAATTGTGAATTGTGCTGCGATAAACATTCGGGTCCAGGTACCTTTTTTACAAAATGACCTCTTTTCCTTTGGGTAGATGCTCAGTAGTGGGATTGCTGGATCAAATTGTGTCATTTGAGTTACTGTTTCAATTGCACATGGGAGGCGCTAAAAATCACAAAAGTTACTATTTGTGATTTTTCTGTTTATCTTTCCAGTTCTGCTTCTAGAATTTCTCCCCATGTATCTGCATCCATTGGGTACATAATTTTTTCTGGTAGGTTAGTGGGAGAACATATGTTGCTGTATCTGCCACTTAGCCATTCATGTTTCACTTTACTCTTCCTGTAATTCCTCTCCAGTGTTACCTGAAAGAGGTAAATTATCATCATTAAAAAAGATTGTAGTGGGTGGTTGGTTAGTGAGTTTGTTTAAAACTAGAGAAGCTGATTGATAGGGCTAAAAAGAAGATAAGTATTTACACTGATGTACACATGTATTAATAAATTTGTGTGTGTATGTATATATGTATATATACAGAGTGAGCCACAGAGTTGACTGAAGATCTTGGACAAAGTGCAGTGAAAGAAGTAGTCAATTTCCTAAGAGGAAAGTTCCTGAATTTAGAATTTAAAATATGCAAAAGGATGAATGACAGTGTGGAAGCAGCATGGTTAGCAGGAAAAGACTAATAACTGAACTTTATCGCCAAAAGTCAACATGCTCTGTATGTTATTCTGCATATGCAATCTTCTCTCCTCCAAGCAAAAGTTAGAATTGGCTCAAATCTGCTACCACAGCACCATAAGAAACACTGCAGACTGAAAAGATTAAACTTACCCTCCAGGAATAACCGCTTCCTAGATCGTCATCTATTTCTCTTGGGCATACAGCTCTTACAGTCAAGCACTGAGGTTTCCATAAGAAGGAGTCACTGTTTTTTATTACAGAATTCCAGCTGCTGCATGTCAATGAAGCCCTGCACAAACTCTGAATGTCTAGCAGACTGAAAATTCGTAAAGTGACTTCTAGAGGCAGCATTTCAACAAAGTTGTTTTGACTCTCGTTTTTTTTCTTCTTAGCATCCACAGAGTTCAATTCTATGTCAGAAACTCTTGAATTATTGTTCTTCTTGGAGTTTTTCTTCATAGCTTGATGTTTTAGTCAATTATCCTCATATGTAATCTAAAAGGCAAAGTTTAAAGATAGTCTTTTCAAATCAGACAATAAATCCTACTCTGAGTCAGATATTTTTGGGTATGATTTAAAGAACTTTAACTTATTTGACTTTAGTTTCTTAATCTGCAAAATGGGCCAATGCTGCTCCTTTCTTGCAAGGATTAACGGGGATGATGTATAAAACATCTAGCTCTGCTACATCTGAATTGCACATGGGAGGGGGCTCAACACATGGTATTTCTCTTCTTTTTAAATGTTTTTAGTAAATGGATTTGTTTCTAAACATTTTTGGGTTTTCCCCAAAGAACATTAGCTAAAAAGAGAAATGATTCTCCATATTAGACCATATTTATTGAGTTTAGTAGTAGCAACTACTGTGAGAACACATTCAAGTATTTATTGAAAGTACTTTTGAAAATGTGCATGAGTCAATCCTATTAAACCTCTGAATACTTGTTACATGTGGGAACTGAAGCCTTGTCATTAAGTTCTTCATCTGCAATTTGTGACTTTATCATAAAGCTGCTGGACTTTTTTTTATATAAGAATTGTTTATCTACTTGTACTTAATGGGTAGGTGCTCACATTTGACACAAACACTACCTGAAATGGACAAGAGGATAAGATATGGGTTATGACACAAAGTCTCAAATATTAAATTCAATTATAAGATTGGTGTTTTAGAAATGGCCCCTTGAAGCTATCCTACATGCAAAGTTAATTTTGAGCTAAGGATAACAGTCACAAAGGCCATCAAGCAACAGTTAGTAACAACTATAAACAATGGTTATAACTCAGCTAGGTATAGCATGTGACTCAAGCTTTAAAGCCCCATTTCAGTTAATTTACCTAAGGTAAATTGTGTGGGCTTTCAAAATCAGTGGAAAGAACAGCTGGGTACATCACCATCCTTCAGCAACTTTTACATATAAAGACATCTCATATTTACTTAAAATCACTTTATTCCATTTTGCACTTCCTTTTATAACAGGGGTTGGCTGTACAGGAGGAGTTTAAAATACATCTAAATAGTTCTTTTGCAATTCCCTTTTCTAGGTGTGCTACTCAGCCATATGTTTCTGGATTTGCCAAGACCACGGTGGCTCCCATTCATTAGGTTGTTTTTGATTCAAATTAGCTGCGGTGGTTTGAATTGTAATGTCTGTGTTCAACAGAGGATTTTCTCTTGAGGGTTTGGGGAAGTAAGAAAGTAAACTAGTAAAAACAAAAGTATGAAGTCAAGAGCAAGTTTTCCCCACATGCATTGGCTCCTCCCACCGTCGATATAAAACAAACCAAAGCTGAACCACTATGTTATTAGGAGAGTGTTACAGTGTATTTAATGTTTGCTACTTCTCCCAGGATCTCACTGGTGGAATAAAAATACTTCATCCCGTTACAGGAATTCCACAGGAGGCAAATGAAGGCTTTTGAATTTAACAGGAGATATCCCGGAGAGGTTCTTAGAATTTCACTAGGAATCTTGCTTCTAAGTCCAGTTTTGTCTGGATGTCTGAAAACTACCCCTCTTCTGCCCTTTGTCTTTTATGAACCGAGTTTTGCTGAATTACCTCTCCAGTTAGGTAAGAGCTCGTCCTCCTTTCAACTGTTACTGGGACGGAGGGATCGGGAGGCAGCGCCATGAGGGGGACGGGAGAGCCCCAACCCGTTCGGACCCCGCGGGTCGCGGGTAACTACCCCATGTCCCGTCTGAACCACCCTCCTAGTTTGCCCCACTCAGGCTGCAGATGCTTTAGTCCCTAGGACACGAACACTGACAAGTAAACAACAATGACAACCGTCAGCACTGACTGTCACCGCGGCTCCAGGCTGCTGAGTGGAGGCTGTGCTTTTGCCCAGGCCGCGCCCGCGAGCGTACCGGCGCTGACACCTACACTTTCGGAAAGGGTAGACCCTCCTACCTAGTGGGCCGGCCGCGATGGCTTTTCCTTTCGCTATTTAAATCCTCCGAAATTCGAATCCTTGCGCACAGTTCTTCCCCGCCCCGCGGCCACTCTAGCCCCACCTTGCTGACGCGAACTCGCGCAGGCGCATGGGCGCACTGCCTTCTGGGATCGGTAGTTTCTCCTGGGCGGCTCAGCTCGGGAAAGGAGGGGAAGGAAGGCTCCAGGGACTACAAGGTCCGGCGTCCCCCAAACCGGGTGGGCGGTGAGAAGGCGTAGGGGAGGGGTTTAAACAATAACTTTGAGGCGGTGTGATGGGGGAATCCCCGACTGCGTCACTGGGCTGGGTAGAGGGGCGGGACTCCGGAGGCCAGGACTGGGCACTGCCGAGGGGACATCTCACTCCTCGCTTCCTCCGTGTTTTTCCTGGGGCTTGGGCAAGCTCCGCGCGTGTCTGTGGAAGGAGGAAACGGCTGCGGGGGCCGTCTCCCTGTGAAGAGAGGGAGGGCACCTAATCCTCGCCCGCGATGTCCGGGGGCTTCGAGCTGCAGCCGCAGGACGGGGGCCCCCGGGTGGCCTTGGAGCCCGGGGAGACCGTGATCGGCCGCGGGCCGCTGCTGGGAGTAAGTGTGGAGGGGGCTCGGCGGAGCCCGAGAGCCACAGGGAGGTCGTTGCTGACTTCTGAGGCCCTGGCCTGATTCTCCTCCACGCCAGTCCTGCTCGTCTGGATTTTAGAAGTTTGGGGCAGCACGTTTTTCAGTCAACTTTAATCAACTCACAAACGTTTCTTTATGTAGGCTTTAAAAAACACTGTATTATCGTCGTTATCTTATTCAGGGGTTGGCAAACTAGGACCCAGAGGCCAAATCCAGCCTGATTTTGTATGGACCCATGAACTAAGAATGATTCTAACATTTTAAAATGTAAAATGTAAACAAACAAAAAACCTACTAGCTTTTCAGTCAGAATAGTTGCTCCAAGGGTTGAGGAAACTGCATCTTGTTTAAAGCCTAAAACATTTACAGTAGTATCCGGCCCTTTACAGGAGAAATGTGCCAGCCGGTGAACTTACCTCTTCTAGGCTAATTTCTTTTAAACTCTGGCCTCCTTTGCAGGGCTCTGTGAGCCTTACTTTTATTATAATAGGCTTTTTTGGTAATTTCAGTAGCTACCCCTTAAGTCGTCTGTGTGTGTGGTCTTCCATACATTGATGTGAGCAGACTTTACGTTTACCAAGTTCTTTAATCCTTTCAGAACCCTGTGAGCCAGGTGTTTTTATTATACTCATTGTTCAGATGAAAAAATTGAGCCACAGATCTGTTTTCTTAGAGATTATACAAAAGCTTTTGGACTTCTAGTGCCACTAAGCTAAATATTCTCTACTCTGTTTGGGAGGTTTGGGAGTTAGAAAATTTGCATGTCGTGTGCTGGAATCCTATGAATCTCTTCCTAAGTGCATCTATTTTTTTTTCTTCTTAACATTCAGCATTTCTTGTTTAGTGCCCACTTTGTGCAGAACATTTTGAAGATACTAGCACTGTTGGGCATACAAAGATGAATAAGACATGGGCCCCTGTAGGAGTTTCCCTTGGGACTGTTGTGACAGACCCGTGTCAGTGAGTAAGGAGTGTGGACTGTTATCCTGGTTAACATCCAGTGTCTAAATGGGATCAATGGTATTAGGTTTAGGAGCCTTCTGGGAGCAGGAAAAGGAATGGTAATTTAAGATTGTCCTGTGGAAGTAGATCCTAAAGAGGTGGGTGTATGTATATATACGTGTATATGTAGTAAGGTTTTTGGGAAAGTAGAAGTTCACATGCTGTTTATTTTTTTACTGGGCAAGTGATTATTTAAATATTTAAATAATATCTTGTTACTTTTCTCCACAGTTTATTAGCTTATGCAAACATTTGAAATAACTGCCTGGGAAGTTTTTTTTTTCATTTTTCTTTTAAATATGTAGGTTAGAAACTATTATTAATAAAATATGTGCTTCATCTAGTAATCGTATGTCTGGTAACTAAGGACTTTTTGACTTGCTTAAGAAATTGTGTCACCAATAGAGTACTGTGGGTCTGGTTAAAAGATGAGTGAATTTTGGGCCTGTGTTTTATAAACATGTGACAGGTTGCAGACCCTTTCATTGTTTGTAGCTTGTTCTTTGTGTTTTAGGCTTGCTAATACGAGATGAGCCTATTTGGTTTCTGTTTTTAAAAATGGTAAGGAATAGAAAGTTGGTCAATTACCTGGTCAGGATTTTGCTTTTACTTTTTAAATAATTATTCACTGACGAGATTCTATTGCCAAATTTGACAGATATCAGAGTGGTTATGAATGACATCCTAAATGCGTTGAAGAAAAAATTTGAAGAACAAACAGACCACTTTGTGGCTTTTTAGATTTTGGAGCTGAGAGATGCACTTGTTTCTTCTCTGCAGTGGTTAAAACACAGTAAAGAGGCTATTCTTTCAAACAACAGCAATTCCACTAGGTCTTTTTTTTTTTTTGAAGTGTCAGAGAGCAAAGACTTAGTTGTAAGTGGGAAAACTCAGGAAGTTCACTGAAAATTTGTATATACCTGAAATGATTAATATTAATAAGAATGATTTTTGAACTCTCTTACTTAACTGGCTATGTTTTTCTGAGACAAGCTTCACAAACCTTGATGGCTACACAAGGATAATTTGTAATTCCAATGTATAAACCAGTCTTGGTAATATTGATAATTTGACAATGTGGGTGTCTTTAGATCTTTACAGTGGCAGGAAAACACAGCAGAGAAGAAACTGCCACTTAGAACAGAGCACAGTAAAATTTAATCTTTCTTGTGCCCTATACTTTCATGTCAGTCATCAGAGAACCCCAGGTCTTTGTTTACTAGGTTTTAATTCTGTTTTATGATCACCATAAATTAAAAGGTTTTACATCAGGATGAATCTCCAGAGAACCATCCTGGGTAACAGTAACCAGTCCCAAAGGTTACATATTATATGATTCCATTTATACAACATTATTGAAATACAAAAATTATAAAAATGGAGAATAGGTTAGTGGTTGCCAAGAGTTAAAGGAGTGGGCATGAAGCATAAGGGAATTGGATATGGCTATAAAATAGCAACATGAGGGATTCTTGTGATGATGGAAATATTCTGTATCTAGACTGTATCAATATCAGTATCCTTGTTTGATATATTGTACTATAATTTTGTAAGGTGTTACCATTGGGGGAACCTGGGTAAATGGCACAAGAGATCTTTTTGTATAATATCTTTCAACTATATATGAATCTATAATTATCTTGAATAAAACAATTTAATTTAAAAAGGTTTTATAGGCCAGGCATGGTGGCTCACACCTGCAATTCTAGCACTCTGGGAGGCCAAGGCGGGAGGATTGCTTGAGCTCAGGAGTTTGAGACCAGCCTGAGCAAGAGTGAGACTCTGTCTCCACTAAAAACAGAAAAAATTAGCTGGGCGTGGTGGCACATGCCTGTAGTCCCAGCTACTCGGGAGGGTGGGACAGGAGGATTGCCTGAGCCTAGGAGTTTGAGGTTGCAATTAGCTATGATGATGCCACTGCACTCTACCTGGGGTGACAGAGCAAGACTCTGTCTCAGAAACAAAACAAAACAAAAAAAGTTTTGCAGTACAGCATCTCAAGCAACAAGAGTACTGTTATGCCAAATTATTCGCTTCATGGTTTTGCTTTAATTAAAGCTGATTACACTCTTAAATGAAAACTGTTTCCGATTTCAAATTTGCCTTAAATCTGTTTTGACAGCAGAGATTTTTGAGACACATTTCTTTACGATCTATTTTCCTCTAAGGAATAGGATAGCATTAGGTATCTACTGAGACATTCTCAATGCAGATGTCATTGAATCAACTACTTTACTTAAAAAGATAAGTGGTCCTGGTTAGGGGACAGGGAAGGTCATGGGCTTCAGTGTAGCTCTTCAGGTGCATCAGTTCACCACTTCCAAGAATGTTGTAAGTGTTCCACAACATTTACACAAAGTGACCACTCTGTGACCTGGCAACCCTGTACTTGAACTTCTTGTTGCAGAATCCTACTGGCTGTCCTGAAATGCTTTTCCTACCTGGTCCAGCACAGGTTTTTTCCCGGCCATCTCTTTTATTTCTAGGTTTGCCCTTCTCTCCTTTAATTATTTAGCCTAGTACCAGTGCCTGGCACGTAGTAGGCCTTCAACACATGATACCTAACTTCAACTTCTGCATCTTAGCCTCTCATTCACTCTACCCTCAAAAAGTTTGATTGTGACTTAGATGTGAAAAACGATATCACCAAGTTTTGAAGTGAATTTAAACATAGTAAAGAAGCAGTGTTACCAGTTCCTTCAGCTTAAGGAGCAACATTCATAATGAATTAGATATTAGCATTTTTCCTATTTTGTTGATTGATAATTTACCAAATTCAGAAAATAGTTGATAAACACACAAAGGCCATCTGGACAGTATCCAGCCATGTAATATGAGAAATTTTATTAACAGTGGCTGGATACTTTCTGGACAGCCCTCGTATACTATGGTTGGATGGGAGGGAGTAGAGGAGAAGAGAAGGTGAAGGAGAAGCAAGTCCTTGCTCTCAAGAAAACATAGTTTAATAGGTGTGAGAGATATATAAGCAAGTAACTAAATGGGTTTACAACCTCAAATGGGGACACTGGAACCAGGCAGGCTCTTTGAGTGAAGTGAGAGGGAGTAAAAGGACAATGATAAATGATAATAGTTCTACGTCAGTTTGGAGAGGCCACAAGGAGAGGGATCTCCAAAGCAGTTCCTGCTACTTGCCTCTGTTCCTATCTTGTAACAGTATTATATTTTTTCCAGAGTAGTAGGAAATCTGGATTTTTAGATATAATCCCTGATTTTTAAAAGGTCACATTGAATGAAAAGTTTTGTTTCAATACCATGAGCCAAACGAAATGATGTTACATGGTACAGAGCTGTATAAAAGGAACCCACAATGAAGATGAGGGATCAGGGAAAGCTTCATGAACTTGATGACAAGTTTAGGTTTACAGAAATACTGTAGAAAGTACACAGTATTCCCACATAGCCCCTGCCCTCGCATATGCACAACCTTCCCCACTATCAAGGTCTGACACCAATGTGGTGGTATGTTTGTCACAATTGATGAATCCACATCAAGACATCTTATCACCCAAACTCCATAGTTTGCCCTAGGGTTAACTCTTGGTATTGTACATTCAATGGGTTTTGACAAATGTATAATAACAGATATCCACTATTGCAGTATTATACAGAATAGTTCCACTGCCCGAAAAATCTCCTGTGCCTGTTTATCCCTCCCTCCATCGAACCCCTGGCAACCATGAACTTTTTTACCATCTCCATAGTTTTTGCCTTTTACAGAATGTTATAGAGTTGGAATCGTGTAGTATGTAGCCTTGTCAGATTTCACTTAGTAATATGCATTTAAGGTTCCTCCATGCCTTTTCACGGCTTGATAGCTCGTTTCTTTTTAGTGATGAGTAATATTCCATTGTCTAGGTGAACTACAGTTTATCCATTTACCTACCGAAGGCCATCTTGGTTGCTTCTGATTTTTGGCAATTATGGATAATACTGCTATAAACATTCATGTGCAAGTTGGTGGATATGAATTTTCAACTCATTTGGATAAACACTAAGGAGCACAGTTGCTGGATTGTATATTAAGAGTGTTTAGTTTTGTAAGAAAATGCCAAACTGTCTGCCAAAGTGGCTGTACTATTTTATTTGCATTCCCACCTGAAATGAATGAGAGTTCTTATTGCTGGCCACCGTTGTCAGCATTTGTTGTTATCACTGTTGTGGATTTTGGCCATTCTAATAGATGTATAATGAATCACTTTTCATGTATGTATTCTGAGTGGAAAAAAAATACAGCAGTTAACAGAGAAGACTTCTGTGACCAAATCCATGGGATTTCTCCCACCAAGAAGCAAGCAATCAGTTCTACAGGGGACACCAACTGGATGTCCTCTAACTCAATTCACTTCTGAAACTATCTACCTGGAGACAGCTTCAGATCCCCCAAGTTGAGGGTGCAGTCCTCAAGACTTTCCCCCACTTCTGATGCCAATTGCAAGCCCCAGGTTGTTTTACCTGTGCTTCTGCCTTACCCGCTATGAATCAGGGATCCTATGGCCCCCTGTTTGGGTTTGGTTAATTTGTTAGAGCAGCTTACAGAACTCAGGGAAATACTTACACTTACTGGTTTAGCATAGAGAATGTTACAAAGAATACAGATGAAGAGATGCACAGGATGAGGTATGGGAAGGGGTGTGGAGCTTCTGTGCCCTCCCCAGTTGTGCCAACCTCCAGGAACTTCTGCGTGTTCAGTTATTTGGAAGCTCTCCTAACCTTGACCCTTTTGGGTTCTTATCGAGGCATTGTTACATAGTTATGATTGATTAAACCATTGGCCATTGGTGATCAACTTAACCTTTAGCTCTGCTTTCCTCCCTGGAGGTTGGGAGATGGGGTTGAAAATTCCAACCCTCTAATCCTGCTTTGGTCTTTCTGGTGACCAGCTCTGGTTCTGAAGCTACCTGGGGCTGCCAGTCATCAGTCAACTTATTAGCATACAAAAGACCTCACTTTGGAGATTCTAAGGATTTTAGAAGTGTGTCAGGAAATGACAGTGAAGACCAAATATATTTTAGAATATCATGTATATTTATATATCATATATATTTTTTAAAATTTCAGAATATTATGGGGGTATGAACATTTTGGTTACATAAATTGCTTTTGTACCATTTGAGTCAAAGTTATAAGTGTGTCTCAACCAGATAGTGTGCATTGTACCCATTAGGTGTGAATTTACCCATCCTTTCCTCCCCGCCCCCACCTGGTGGATTTCCAATGAATGTTATTTCCATATGTGCACATAAGTGTTGAATGATTAGTTCCAATTTAATGGTGAGTACATGTGGTGTTTGTTTTTCCATTCTTGTGGTACTTCACTTAGAAGAATGGTCTCCAGTTCCATCCAGGTTAATACAAGAGGTATTAGTTCACCATTTTTTTTATGGCTGAGTAGTACTCCGTGGTATACATATATACCAAATTTTCTTAATCCACTCATGTATTGATGGGCACTTGGGTTATTTCCACATTTTTGCAATTATGAATTGTGCTGCTATAAACATATGAATGCAGGTGTCTTTTTTGTAGAATGTCTTTTTTGCATTTGGATAACTACCCAGTAGTGGGATTGCTGGATTAAATGGTAGTTGTACTTTTAGTTTTTTGAGATAGCTCCATATTGCTTTCCATAGAGTTGTACTAGTTTGCAGTCCTACCAACAATGTATGAGTGTTCTTATCTGTCCATATCCACTCTAGCATTTGCTGTTTTGGGATTTTTTGATAAAAACCATTGTCTCTGGAGTTACGTAATATCTCGTTGTGGTTTTGATTTTCATTTCCCTGATGATTAGAGATGTTGAGCATTTTTTTACGTGTATGTATTTTTCTCAGTCGATGATTCTAAATTCTCCCCTCCTATTTACTACTCAACCTGAATATGCTGTCTTCTCACATGCTGCCATACTTTTGTACAAGCTCCTTTCTCTGGTAATTTGATTCTGTAGGTAGTGTCTGGATATCCGTATTTTTAAAGCTCTGAAAATGATTCTATTGCAAAACCAGAGTTAAAAACCTCTTCTAGACACACTAACTAGATGCTTGATGCAGAATAGGTCTTTAAGAAACGTCTGTTGAACTGAACTGAATAAGAAAAGTAACTATTCAGAAACATTAATTTTACAAAATCCCAAGTGGGGCTTTAAACCCACTTCTGTCTTCCTAAGCTCTGCTTATGTCTTTACTCACTATGTTACCTCTATCATAATGTATTAGTGATGAGGATTATGTTCTCACGCTTGTACAACATTCACTATGCAAGCAGCATTGCAGGACCAACAGGTTGTGTGAATTGAAATTCCAGTGGCACCAGGCCAGCACAGTTCTATCATATTGACTAATGGTTCAGCAGCCTTGAATTAGGAGGTCAGGAAGTGTTGAATTTTACTTTTTAAAATCTAAGTGATGCACATATCATCAGTATTGTGGATTAAATAGGTGTTTATGAGGTACACTGACAACCTGACTATTGTTTATATCATTATTCTTATGGTAAAATATATTCAAAAGTCCAAAGAGCATTTGATATCCAATATAACCTTTTAAAGAGAGATTTTTTTTTTTTTACAAATTGGAGTCTGCATGGAGAGCCTCTGGCCAAAATCAAGTCCATTTCTTTAAACTTGCCCCATCTTAACATCAGAAATTGGACTTTGGTACATTCCAAGTACAATAATGTTAAACATCTTGTATCGACTAACTTTTGTTCTATTGAAGAATAACACCAGGTTTACATCAAATATTATGACTGAGTCTCAGTGTTGATGACTAAACTCTGGTGTGCATGCTGGACCTGCCACTGAGAAGCTATCTTGATAAAAAAATTTTACTTCTTTACAGTAACCAATCTGGATTCAGTTTGGGTGTTAATTTTAGATTTTATTTACTTGCCCCCTCACATGAAAGTATGAAGAAAGAATTGTATGAAATTATGCCTAAAATAGATCCCATGCTTGCCCTTTAAGTTTATGCATTTCCCCATAATACTGGATCAAATCTCATACTAGATGATTTTCTGTTTTTCTCTACCATGAAAATTTGAATTTGTCAATTTTTTTGCCTATTAATAGAGCAAACTAGATAATCTTGGAGAAAAGCACTGTAAATTATAAAGTATTTAGTAAGATTAAAAAATATGTATAATGCTTTTTCCCAGTTTTACAAAATTATATACATAATGTAAAGAATGTAGAAATTTCACCAAAATCAAATAAGCAGGAAAAAAGCACTTTCAAGTCAATTTCCAAGAGATAAATGCTTTAAACATTTAATGTATTAATAGTTCTTACATGTATTTAATGTATGCATATAGGTGTATATATTTTACTCAGTATATTGTACAATAGTTACCATTGATTTTGAATTAGCATTATAGGATAAATTTTGTTATTAGTATTCTAAATAGCATTTTCAATGCATCCTTCCAGTGTCTTACTATCACACTTAAAACCCAAAGCCCTAATGGATATGGGGTTTTCTTTTGGAGTGATGAATATGTTCTGGAAATAGATAGAAGTGATGATTTCACAATTTTGTAAATACAGTTGACCATTGAACAACATGGGTTGGAATTGTGTGGGTCTACTTACATGCAGATATTTTTCAATATATCAAAAAATTTTTGGAGATTTTCAACAATTTGAAATAACTCACAAATGAACTTAGTAGCCTAGAATTATTGAAAAATTAAGAAAAAGGTATGTCATAAATGCATACAATATATGTAAATAATAGTCTATTCTATCATTTACTACCATAAAATATACACAAATATGTTATAGTTAAAATTTATCAAAGCTTATGCACATGTACACAGATTGTACATTATGCCATGTACATTTGAGGGAAATGTGAACAGATGTAAAGATGCAGTATTAAATCACAACTGCATAAAATTAACTGTGGTTCATACTACTGTAATAATTTGGTAGCTACCTCCTGTTATTCAGTGAGCTCAAATGGTGCAGGTATCTCCTTAAAACAGTGTGATGCTAATCATCTCCACATGAGCAGTACAACTCTCCAGTAAATTGCATATCACAGTAAAAAGTGATCTCTTGTGGTTCTTGCATATTTTTCATCATGTTTAGTGCAATACTGTAAACCTTGATTAACATCATGGGACCCATACAAAGTGCCACTAGTGATGCTAGAGTTGCTCCTGAGAAGCAGAGAAAAGTCATGACATTACAAGAAGATGTTGAATTAATAATATGTACCATAGATTGAGGTCTGCCACTGTGGTTGCCCACCATTTTGAGATAAATGAATCCAGCGTAAGGACTATTGTAAAAAAAGAAAAGGAAATTCATAAAGCCGTTGCTGCAGCTATGCTAGCAGGCATGAAAACCTTGCATTTTTTGTGTAATACCTTTTTATCTTGTATCAAAAATGCAGCTTTTATGTGGGTGAAAGATTGCTGTAAGAAAGATATAAACTCTAATAGGATTTGAGAAAAAGCAAAGTCATTATATGACAACTTAAAGCAAAAGGAAAGTGAATGATCTAAACCTGGAGAATTTAATGCCAGCAAAGGATGGTTTGATAATTTTAGAAAGAGATTTGATTTTGAAATGCCAGAATAAAAGGAGAAGCAGCTCCTATTGACCAACAGGCAGCGGGTGAGTTCCCAGACACTATTCAGAAAATCACTGAGGAGAAAGGATATATGTCTGAAGAGGTTTTTAAAGCAGACAAAAATGCCCTATTCTGGAAAAATATGCCACACAGGACATTTATTAGTAAGGAAGAAAAGTGAGCACCAGGACTTCAGGCAGGAAGGATTAGGCTAACTCTACTGTTTTGTGCAAATGCAGTTGGGTTTATGATCTGGACTGCCCTTATCTGTAAAGCTGCTAACCCCTAAGCCTTAAAGGGAAAAGATAAACAGTAGCTGTCAATCTTCTGGTTGTACAACTAGAAGGCCTGGATGAGAAAACTTTTTCTGGATTAGTTCCATCGGTGCTTTATCTTTGAAGTTAGGAAGTATCTTGCCAGTAAGCGACTGCCTTTCAAAGTTTTTTTGATACTGGACAATGCCCCTGACCATCCAGAATCCCATGAGTTCAACTAAAGGCATCAAAGTGGTCTGCTTGCCCCCAAATACATCTCTAATTCAGCCTCTAGATCAGGGGGTCTTAAGGACCTCTAAGGCTCTTTACACGCAATACTCTATGGAAAGGATTGATAAACTTTCATAGGGAAAGACTTAGTCCTGTAGATGAGTCTTATGGCATCTGTTGGGTAAGGTACATTGGCTTAGGTTCAGGTTGGACATAGTAGTGTAGTCTCTGTGCAGTTTCTTCAGCTGTAATCCATGTTAGTGATATTTGCGATTGCTTCAGTAGCCTACTGAGTAGCCAAACTCCCACTGAGTTTGTGGGAGTTTGTGGTGGCAATGGTTTAGCTTTGCTGGAGATGGGCTTGCCAGCCTGGTTTTCAAGCTGGAGGCATGCATGTACACACAGTGGGTTGGCTGGCTTAGGGACTGGCTTGCTAAGGGTGGGTCTGCTGGGCTGTTTCTCAGACATAGGGAACAAGTGTATGGTGGTTTGGAGGCTTGGGGTCTGGCTTGCAGGGCATAGGGCCATTAGCCTGTTTCTCTGGCTGGGGTTACGGGCATGTGGTGGTTTGGCAATTTGGGGTGTGTGTCCACCAGGGATGGGTCTACCAGACTGTTTCTCCAGGTGAAGGTGCAGACACACAATGGTTAGGTGGTTAGGTCAGTTTGGGAGCAGGTCCACTGGGATATTTTTCTGTCTGGGGATATGAGTGTAGCAGTTTGGCTAGCTTGGGAGTGGGCTCACCAGGATCAGGGCTGTTGGGCTATTTTTCCAGCTGGGGGCACAGGCATGTGGCAGTTTGGCTTCCCCATTTAGAACCAGAGTCATAGCTGTGTCTGGGCCCAGGCTGTCTGAGCAGCTGGAGTCATGGTATTATGGTCCCCCATGTGGTCTTGGTAGAATGATGGTAAAACTTCAAGGCTGGAGAGGCACAGTGGTTCCTGGCCCCCAGAGCAGTGTGCACTCCAACAGTGACTCTGGTTTCAAGATGGCACTGTGCTGCTGCAGCTTGGGTCATGGTGGGGACAGGAGTGTACAATGTGCGCTCCTACTCTGGAGCCATATAGTTGCATGAATTCCAGGCAGCTCCCCAACTGAGCTTAAGGCTTGTGAGGACTGTGGGTTTCTCTTGCAATAAGGAGCAATGGGGGCCAGTGAAGGCCTTCTGCTTACTCTCGCCCCATAAGGACAAGTTTCTTTTGGCTCCCAGTTGATCCTGGCAGGGGAGATGGGGCTGCAGGGAGCCTCAGTCCTCTCTATGCTGCCACCCTAGGCATGTTTTTCACAGGGATCTTGCTTCTCCCTTGCTGCACTCCAACACTCTCCCTCAGACACTCCAGTTGAATTTTAGTTTGTTTATTGTTTTGGTCTTTTTTTTGTGAGGGAGGACGAACACCAGGTGCTGCTAGTCAGCCATTTTCCTGATGTCGCTCATACAAGATAATTTTTATAGAATTAAATTAAATTATGAAATATTGTGTAAGATAATTTTTGTCTTAGCCCTTCATGTGTAATATAGTTTAAACTGGAAAAACAAACAAATCTAGCCTATTCTGTTCTCATATTTATAGGAACCAGCTTAAATGGGAACATTGAATTAATGAGATGTACCTGTCTGTGAAGTTCAGAAATTTCTCTAGAAAAACATTTTAAGAAAAATTAACTGGTGTTGCTTTTCCAGTAAATATTATATATAGGCAAAAATGAAATGAAAAGTACCATTATAGTCTACCTATTCAAGATCCAGTAGCTTTTCTGCTTTTATTCTGTTGAGGTTTATTTTTTTTATTTTTAGAATTTTGAGAATAGTAGTCAAACAAATAGGTCAGAGACCTTAATTCAAAATATACAAGCATTCCTGCTGGTAGCATAAGAAAATTTTCATTTTTGTTTGGCTTCAATAAATTCCAAAAATAAATATTTGGTAACAGACAAATCACAAACAGTTCTTTTATGTTTTCATGTCTTTATCATTTCTTCTGGCACAATCTTCATATCTTAAAAATAGAGAAAGGACTTGTATGTACAGTATAATGGATGTAGCCTTCAATTCAAAACCAGAAAATCAGCGATAAGGGACCCACATGGTATCGATACAAAAGTGATATAAGATAGAGAGCCCTGTCGCCATTCAAGAGACAATATGAAGAAAGAATTCAATTAAAAAGATATTTTTCTATAGTATCTGAAAAAAATGATCATTTTGGCTGTTGCTAACCAAGGATAGGAGTGAGTTTAGCATTACACTTCAGCCTTGTATTGAGAGTTTCTTTGCTAAACTCCTACCATATTCTGTGGTAGGAGTTTTAATGAGATATACCTGTTCTTGTTCTTTTATAAAAAGTTCTTGTACTTGAAAGCTCAGTTTAGTTAGCTTTTCTGTCTAGTGTTGCTCCATAAAATTAATATAACTATATTGGAGACAGAAACGTCTCAGGAGTTTTGCAGAGCTTTCCCTGAAGGAATATGCGAATGTGTTAATTTGCATATCGAAAGCTGTTTCACCTCAGAAGGGCATCTATGAAAGATCAGTAGCAGCTGTTTCCCACAATGGCGCTGTGATTCTCAGACCTGAGGTTTGGACTTGCTTTGAAAAGCAAAGCAGGTCTGCTAAGAGCCACAGGATGAGAGCTGATCAAAGAATGCCCACCCCCGACAGACACCTGTGGCTAAAAGCAGTTAGCCCAAGGGACAGTTCCTGCTTAAACTCCTGACTACCTGTCTCAATACACAATAACTTGATAAAGAAAATATGGAGCTACTATATCTCTGTTTAACCCTTCTGTTAGGTGATAAATTTACCTTAGAACTTAGAAGTTAGTCTTTGAAAGATTTTGTAACCATTTGTTCATGTAGATAGAGTTAGTTAAAGGATCTGAAGAAGCCTTTTGAAAAACTTTTAACCTAAGAGGAACTACCTGTTGTTATGTAAATCTGTTACCCCTGGCAACCGATCACTGTACTATAAATGCCCATGTAAAACTTCACTCCTGGCCTTTTGTGATTGACGGAGAGATCCAAGGCCCCCTGAGTATCCTGCTTTGCCTATAATCTTTATAAATCTATAAAACTATACCTTTGTCTCTGTGTATTCTTTTATTTCCATTATTTTCCATTTTCTATTATTTTCTTATCCTTTTCTTATCCCTACCTAAGGGACCCAATTTTTTGCTGGGAGTGTGGCCATCTCCCTGCAGTCTAGTATTCCTTCTCTAATGGCTGAGCATAAATGAATTTGTTATTAGATGTCCAGTGTCAATATAATTGCTGTTAGAGTAACATGTATTAATCATAATTGCTTTTGGCTGCAAATAACAGAAACTCAACAAACAGCAGTTTATTTAAATAAGATATTGATTTTTCTTCTGTAATGTGTACGTGTATATGCATGTGTGTGTATGTGTGTATGTATTTCTTCTGAACACATTTGAAAGTATACTGCATGCATTATGCCACTTCATCACTGTATACATCAACATGTGTCACCTAAGGACAAGGACATTTCTACATAACTATATTCTGCTATTACACTCTAGAAATTTGTAACTGCAATAAATTTTAATATTCCATCTTCGGTTTTATCCACATTTTCCAATGTCCTTTTAGCATTTTTTAAAATCTCAGAAACCAGTTCAATATTATCTCCCTTTATCCAAAATGGTTCTCCTACCTTCCGACTTTCATGACATAAATGCTTTTGTGAGTCCAGGCCAGTCGTTTCATAGAGTATCCCACAATTTTTATTTGTCTGGTTGTTTACACTTAATTTGATACAAATTTAACATTTTTGGCAAAGATATTAGTCAGGTGATGTGAGCTCAGGACACACATCAAGACACACATCTCTCAGTTTGTCTTGTTTTTGGTGATGTGGTTAAGTGTGATCACTTGGGTTAGGTGGTATTTGCCAGATTTCCCAGTTAAGATACCATCCCGTTTGTAAGGAAGTTGTGCGGTTTTATTCTGAGACTTCATGAATATTTTTTTTCCCAACAAGACTTCTCCTGAAAGTTAACATCCCTTGATCCTTACTGAATTATTTATTACATTGGTAGTTACAAAATAGTGATTTTATGCTTCTATCATTTTTTTCTAGTTTAGTTAGCATTCTTTTATTAAAGAAAAGTGTTGTTTTTCTCAGCCTCAGCCCCTTCTTGAGTTCACTATAAACTCATGGATTATTTTACTACTCAGTGTGCTATATTCTATTGTCATTATTTATTTTGATTCCCAAATTATTTCAAATGTAGTCAGAGTTTTTTCATACCGGTGTCTCTGTCCTTCTGACATGTACCCGTCAGTTTTTGAGCACTTCCTTGTTTTCTGGCATGACAAGATGTCCTAGGTCCACATTATATTTTTTCCTGCTCCAGACCTGGAATCAGCCATTTTTGAAAAGAGCACTAATTTCTTTTAGTGTGAAATGGTGTTTAGAAGCCAAGATCTGTGCTATTGGATTTCTTTCTTTTCCAAGTATTTTCCTTCTCTCTCAGAAGTGATACCTTTTCTGAGCCTGCTATACCTGGTTCCAGATATTTTTAAGCCTCTTCTATTGGATTAGCTGGGCCTCTGAAATGCTGGATCTGAGATGTGTTTTCAGTATTTCTCACTCAAGGTGTGACTTACTTTTTCTGGGAATGGTATTATCTGCTTCAGCATCCCTATAACCCCACTCCCTCTTTTCTTTTCCTCTCAGTTACCACCTGATTTTTTTTCTGTTCCAGCGTAGGTTGTGGGGCTTGATTTTCTGGATTTAATGTTTCTTTCCCCTCTTACATGTAAATTAAAGTTTTTGATAATCTCTGTCTCCTGGTTGTACTTTAGATGTGGGATATGGGTAGTTTTATTAATATTTGCTGTGTTTGTTGAGTTATTTGACTTTTTTTGAAGAATGTGTGGTGTGATTAGAATTTAGGTGGGTATAATTATTCTACAGGAACTGGAATTCCTCAACTTTAGTTATTTTTATGGCTTTATAAGATGTGAAATATACTTTTTTTTTTTTCTTGAGACAAGATCTCATTCTGTTGCTTGGGCTAGAGGGCAGTGGGCTAGCTATGACAGTGTTATGGTGAATTTCATAGCTCACTGCAACCTCAAACTCCTGGGCTCAAGTGATCCTTCTGCCTCAGCCTCCCTAGTAACTAGGACTACAGGTGCGCACCACCTCATCCAGCTAATTTTTTAATTTTTTGTAGGGAAAGGTTATGTTGCCCAGGCTGATCTCAAACTCCTGGCCTCAAGCAATCTTCTCTCTTCCCCTTCTAAAGTGCTAGGATTACAGGCATTAGCCACAGTGCCTGGCCTGACTTTAAATTGAAGTTTTAATTTAAATTTGGTGACTCTTGGTAACCAGTAAGTAAACTTGGGTGAGCCTTTCGTATATTTTGAAGTATGTTATGCTGTTTGTCTCTACCCTGAATGGCCTCTAGCCAGTGTACTCATTTTTGAGTCCTTGGGTTTCTTTGCCTTTTGATAGCCTTTCTCTTTCCACTTGCAGACCAACATCATTCATTTTCTCCTGTTGTCAATGTGCTGCCTTCTAAACCCTATCCACTTTATTATTTGCTGTGAATAGAGAATTGGGAATTTAGATGGCATATCTTGTTAGAATTGAGTATGACATTAGAATAAATAGGACCAAATGAAAGCCTGAGGGCCTGTTGGAGCTTTATTTAGGGTTTGAATCTTCTCAGAATGTCTATTTGATTATTAGTCGTTTCTGTCTTATTCCCAGTCTTTACTATTTTCTAACTTAGACAGTTAAACTGGATAAATAACCCTAAAAATGAGGTTTTACTTTAGGTTTATGTAATAATATTGCGGGAGGCAGTACAGTGTTAAGAGCAGAGGTGGCTCTGGAATCAGATTCTTTGTGTTAAAATCCCGGCCCTGCTACTTACTGGCTGTGTAACTGTGAGTAGTTGCTTAATCTCTCTGAATTTCCATTTTCTCACTTATAAAATTCAGATAATAGTATCTTCTCCACAGGTTTTGTGGAGACTAAAAAAAGGTGATAAATGATAAGTATAGAACAGCGCCTTGATCATGATATATAATCGCTATTATATTTGACATATTAATTAATTTAATAAGAATGTATTGGATATTCACTCTGCACAAGGGGCAGTGATAGGCCGTTAAATAAAGCAGGTCTTCAGGTCTTTAGGATAATCTATATGTTACCTGTTTCTCACCCCTCCTCCATACCCCTATCCCGAAATTAAAATATTTTAATGATAATTTATTAAACTT
>NW_012147986.1:4583460-4587796 GCF_000956105.1 Propithecus coquereli | reverse complement strand
GTATATAGTATAGTTTAGTACTATACTATAGTATAGTACTATAGTATAGTACTATACTATCTACTATAGTATTATTTAAGTAATAGATATATTTTAAATGAACTATGTTTAAGATAAAATGTTGTAAAAATTAACTTTAGTTTGTGAAAAATTCATTTATGTGGTACTCATTCTGATGCTTGATGTTACTATTTGTACAGTCACAGCCCTAAGTGTGTAACTGCTATCTGGTTAAAAAAAATGAGTACTGATTCCTGGCAGTTTCACATTTTTGCAGAACTAATGGGTCTAATTGAATTTATGTGTTACCATGGTCTGTTTTTCCTGATAATTTTAGTCCTGATGTGGATAATGACAGAATTCAAATGCTAGATACCAAGGTAACCAAGAGATGGGTCAGGTAATTATGGTGTTAGTGAAGTTGGTGCTTAACATGTTTTCATTATGTATAAGCTGCAAATAAAAAAGGTAATCTTAGCTATTGTGTTTACAGTGAAAAGAGGAAGTGTTGATTAGCATTTTCAGCATTTAAAGTACAAACAATTTTTGAACTTTGGAATGCAGCAAAGATTGTGAGCATATATAGAACACCATTGACTTAAAACAGGAAGCAAATATAAAAAAAAAAAGATGCTAATTTCTTCTTCACTGTAAATATTTGGTTTTCACTATTCCCCTTCCTGCCTTCCTGATCTCTTAACTGCTATTGATGGCCCCAGAGCATAAATATGCAGTTCTGCCTGATCTGGGCCTGCCTGACCCCAAAGCCTGTAGTCAGATTGTTTACATTTGCCAGACTACCTCCTTTTAGGACCTTTATCATTATAACATACTATATATTTCTTGTATTTGAAATGTTTCATAATAAGTACTTATGATGTAGACATTCTCTCATTTTTTGAATTTTGTTGGTAAAAATCCCCAGTAGATGTCTGTCATGAATGGAAACTATTATGTAAGGTTTTGGGATCTATTAGATCCCAAGCTTCAGTCTTGGCTCTGTCATTTACTCTTTCGTGACTTTGGGCAGGTCTCTGAATCTCTGAGTTTCATTATCTGTTAAAGGAAGACAATTATTTCAACATATTGTTGTTGCATGAATGATACATTTAATAAGTAGCCTGCTGATTTCAGAAACATTGCTAAGGGCTTTGTTTGCTTCTTTGTTTTGTTGTTTTTTAAGGAGGTGGTTATGCTTGAAATTTTAACTTTTTTTCCTCTGTAGATAACAGACAAGAGAGTATCCAGAAGACATGCCGTTCTTGAGGTGGTGGGTGGTCAGCTTCGAATCAAACCGGTAAATATGTTATTAAGGATTTATTTTAACCTTGTATCTCTCACCCTTTGAGTTCCTGATTGGAGGTGCTTATTTTCTCAGGTAATGGAAATAGGAAATTAATGTCAGAGTATATCCTTCTCATTGCCAGAAGATAATTAGGCGGTGAAGATCTAAACTATTAAAACTACATCTTCTCATAGGACAATGCTACATTTACACAGTTAGAATTTTTTGTTTTTTTCTTTTTTAGAGACAGGGTCTCACTCTGTTGCCTAGGCTGAAGTGCAGTGGTACGATCATAGGATACTCAAACTCCTTGGCTCAAGCCAAACAATTCTCCTATTTCAGCCTCCTGAGTAGCTGGGACTATAGGCATGTGCTACCACACTCGCCTAATTTTTAAAAAATTTTTGTAGAGATGGGGTCTTGCTATTTTGCCCTGGCTGGTCTTGAGCTCCTGGCCTCAAGCCATCCTCCCTCCTTGCTTAGGATCCTGTAATCCCAAAGTATTGAGATTATAGGTGTGAGCCATCATGCCTGGCCATTAGTTGGAATTTTAATGAAAGATGACTAGCAGTTCATGTATGTATTATGATTTTGTTTATAACTAGATATTACAAATAAGATCCCTTAAGAAAGCCCATAATTATGTAATGGTTGGTTGGTGGAGGTGGGGTAAGGACCACAGTTGCTGAAATGTTATAGTGTTGTATTTTTACAAATTTATGTATCTCTGTATGTAGAGTTGAGTATTTCTAAAATTTAGACCTTGTTCAACTTCAGGGTTTTAAAAATAATTTTAATTTGAAAATTTATGTTGAGGGCTAGACTTTTTGAATTGTGTGCGTTATAGTTTTTTTTTGTTTTTTTTTAAAAGTGATTTTCTCTGGTAGTGTGTTTTAATTTCTTACTTTTTATTTTTGTGTAACTGTTGTAAGTATTTTGATTTGAGTTTAACATGAGGCTTGCAAAAAACATTTTATAACCAATTATTTTAAACACATGACAACTCTGCTTACAAACAAATAGTGTGCTTTATAGTTTACTGATGTAGACTTACGATTTTCAGGGACAGCTAGTTTCCAGGAATATAGTATGTAATTACTCCCTTTCATTTGCAGAATCTATTGTATAGGAGAATGAAATATGTGTGTAAGGGTCCATTTATTTTGGACTAGATGGTGTGGTGATAAACTTATTATTATGGAATTAAATTCATTAATTTATAACATTTTTAAATCAATTTGTATTTTCATCTTTTATGTACAGCTGCCTGTCGTGTTCTTTCCTTTACACAGAGAGTACTTCCTTTTATTACCCTATGTTAAATTGTTCCCAAATTTGAAAAACATCTTTTTAATTGTACTGGGAAATTTTTTGACTAAGCTAAATTCATCCTATCTTAACTTTGAATAAATAATTTTTAAAAAGGTTTGTGTCTCATTCTTATTCTGCATTGTCTTAGAGTTAGTATCTGTAGTCAGCACTCCTGAGGGAGCCCTTGCATTACCATTAAGTTATTCATCTCTGGAGCTTCTCCAACTTTCTTATTCTTCTTAGATGAGACATACTGCATCATAAACTCAAGTAGAGGAACTCTGACAAATCTTTGTATCTCCTTGTATTTAGCATGATGCCTAGCAGATAGTAGATAATTAATATTTGTTGAATGCATGAGTATATGTCGTGGTGAGGACTATATGTGGCATTTCTAGGACTGGAGACATCACGATTTTTACAAACGTATGTTATTTTCTAGTAGCAAATTTCTAACACCCTTCTAATGAACTACCATGGCCTAAAATAAAGAAGGTTTTTGCTGTTGTTACTAAACACATTAAGGGAAAGAATATAGGGATCTCTAAATTCTTATCCACCTTTTCTGATAAGAATATATTATTATTAATAGTTTAGATTTACTTTTTGCAAAAGAGCAATTATGGCTGTTAATACACCTGGTTCTTCAAGTGAAAGATCCATGACTTAACACAGACTTTCTGTAAGATTTAGATTCACTCCTCTTTAATTCATGTTAATGAGTTAGTACTAGCTATGAGTTAGTACTTATTTTTTGATGGGTATATCATTTAACTAGTCTTTGATGATTGAATTTCTAGTATTTTTGTTTGTTTGTTTTATACCAGAGCAGAGAATTTCAGCTCCTAGAGTAGGTTTATAGACATTTGTGGATTTGTATTGTTAATATTCAAATCCTGCTGGTAACTATGTATGCAGATATCACAGAAAATAATAATAATACTTTTTACTCCACTTATAAAGGCAACTTGATTAATTCCTATAACTCCTATTGTTTTTGCAGCTTTGTTTTTGCTCCAAGTGATATCTGAAAAATTTATAGTAGCAGAATATTTGTAAATAGTGAAATGATCCATTTTAAGAACTCAGCACATTTATTTGTGAGCAGGTTAATCAACTGAATTGTGACCAACTGAATAAATATCAGGTTTTCTTTTCACACACTTTATTTACTCAATGCTAAGAAGGCCTTATAACAAAATTCACATGGCATTAAATTTTTATATATAAAAATAGGTCGTTAGGAAAACATTATATTTACTAATGCATGAATATTTTAAACTTATTTGCATTTTTTTTCAGTGTTAATCAAGGACATTTATGTTTAAAAATCAGAATGTTTTCCAAATTGGCTTAATAAAGGTGCTTAGTTGGAGTTGTGTATATCCTTGGATGAAAAGTATTCAGATAGATTTTGTACTTCTGTGGCTATTGAGAAGTGTACTAATAATATAAAATAAGTATGCCTAAACTAAAAATGATTTTATTAGTGAAAAATACTCTCTTTGAGTTAAACTTTATCCAGTATGTAGTGGGCCAAATTTCTATGTGGGATTTTGGTAATGTTCAATTAAAAGAAGGCTCCTTTTTGAAAATACTCTTCCTCTTTCTGGATCTTTAATTAGATAGAACTCAAATAATAAAACAATTGTGTATAACATTAACAAGTGTCTTTTGTACACCAAACTGTAGTAAATGTAATATTAGAAGCTAGAACAAAAATTCCTTATAAGATTATAG
>NW_012147986.1:4581952-4583410 GCF_000956105.1 Propithecus coquereli | reverse complement strand
ATTATATTTGACATATTAATTAATTTAATAAGAATGTATTGGATATTCACTCTGCACAAGGGGCAGTGATAGGCCGTTAAATAAAGCAGGTCTTCGGGTCTTTAGGATAATCTATATGTTACCTGTTTCTCACCCCTCCTCCATACCCCTATCCCGAAATTAAAATATTTTAATGATAATTTATTAAACTTTTAAGATTCCCATTGAGAAAGCATAAATGATTATCATTCAGCTTGTTCTATTTAGAGGTTTGGTTTAAAGGGACCTTATAACTAAATGTCTGAATGATGTTAATTTCAAAGATGCTTTAAAGCACTTTTTTTTGGTATTCTATAGAGATGTGCAATTTATAATGAAAGTACACTGTCATGGAATCGTGTGTCCACTAGGGGTCACATTACACTTTTGTATTATTTGAAATATTTTTGCACTGTCAATGAAGCCTACTCCAAAGAAAGATTGGAGATAGGAAAAGTCCATTATTGCTTCCTGCAAAAATATAATTTAGAAAAAGAAAGAAAGAAACCTAAAATGGACTGTTATAGTAACTATCATACATCGTGATTTTATATTTGACAGCTTATTACTGTTTGTTAGAAAATTGGTTTGTATTATTGAGTTAACAATGAGATTTTGATATGCAAGTTAGAAATAGGAACTTCTTATTCCCAGCCACAGAATAATTTGAACTTCTTGAAATTATTTTGAATGATTATATGTAGGTGTAGTCATGCATGCTTTTCTCATGTGTATTATCTATTTTTATTAGTAAGAGTGGATTTGGAGTACTGCCTACCTGAAGAATGACCTACTCAAGTGTCTTAGTCTGTTTTGTGTTGCTATAAAGGCATAAGCGAGACTGGGTAATTTATACAGAAAAAAAGGTTTATTTGGCTCACAATTCTGCTGGCTGGAAGACTGGGCATCTAGTGAAAGCCTCAGGCTGCGGCAAAGGAGAGCTGCAGAGGTCACATGGGGAGAGAGGAAGCAAGAGATAGAGAGGGAAGGTGCCAGGCTCTGTTTAACAACCAGCTCTGGTGGGACTAACGAGAGTGGGAACTCACTCACCCCTCCCACCCAGGGAAGGCATGATTAATCTGTTCTTGAGGGATCTACCCCCCATTACCCAAATGCCTCCCATTAGGCCCTGCCTCCAGCAGAGGGGATCAAATTTCAACAAGAGATTTGGGGGGTAAACATCCAAACTATAACACCAAGTTACTTGAATTCTCTGGGCTTTCTGTTTTTAAATATGTAAAGTGTGAATAATAGCTATGGCAGTGTTATGGTGAGTCGTAACATTTAAGTGAAAGTTCTATGCAAATGACAAAATGAGTTATCAGATAACTGCTATTGTTAAGGTACATTCTGGGAAAAGTAAAGAAATCTTTAAATTTCTACCCTTTTTCTGATAGAAAAGATTATTACTTTATATTTACTTCTCTGAAATAGCCATTG
>NW_012147986.1:4556551-4573233 GCF_000956105.1 Propithecus coquereli | reverse complement strand
TTAGTTGTCCAGATAATTTCTTTCTATTTTTAGTAGAGACGGGGTCTCACTCTTGCTCAGGCTGGTCTCGAACTCCTGAGCTTAAACGATCCGCCCGCCTCGGCCTCCCAGAGTGCTAGGATTACAGGCGTGAGCCACCACGCTTGGCTCATTTTTTTTTTTGACAATTTAGAATGTCATGGCCTTCTGGAGAATGTCTGATCTTGCATAGTCAGCAAGTTGAGAATGGGAATTAGAACTCAGATTCTTTGAACCCCGTGCAGTAATTTTTTTCATTATATTATGTTTCCCAAGTCAGGATTCTCTTGTGTTTGGTGTTTTCTTGTTTAAAAAAACACTTTTTGAAGTTAAAACTAATTGGTGATTTATCTTAATAAGAAGTTTTAGTGCCTTCAGTTGAATAAAATTTTAGAACTGAAAGCAACTTTGGATTCAGACTTAGGTGTATAGAAATTTGATATGGGCCAGGGCTGGTATTGCATGTCAGTGGGGAAGAGAACTTTTTATCAATAAATGGTGCTGGAACAGTTTGTTATGTGTTTGGAAAAAAATTAGACTTCTACTGCAAACCATACCCCAAAATCTATTCCAGGTGGATTAAATGTGAAAGTCTAAACTATGAAACTGTTAAAATATAGGAAAAAAAAACCTTATGACTCTAGAATTGAGAAGAGTTTTTAAATAAAATATAATAAACAGAAACCATAAAAGAAAGATTGAAAAATGCCAATTGCATTAAAATTAGGAAGCTTTGTTTGTCACGACACTGTAGTGAAAATGAAAAATACAACAGGGACAAGATATTTAAAATACATGTAATTGACAGAGCAGTGATATCCAGATTATATAACAAATGCCTTTAATCCATGAGAAAAAGATAAATAATTCAACAGAAAAATGAATGAAGACTTGAGTTGCATATTACCAAAGTAGAAACCTGTCTAATAAACATGAAAAGCTGCTCAACCTCCCTAGTAAGTGGAGAAATGCAAGTGAAACCACAATGAGATACCATTTCACACCCAACAGATTGGCAAGAGTGAAAAAGTCTAGCAATTTCAAATATTGGTAAAGATATAGAACAACTGGAATATTTATAAACTGCAGGTGGGAGCTTAGCTGGTACAGCTACCTTGGAAAATAGGTCGACATCATTTTTTCAAGACGAAGGCGTGTTTGCTGCAAGCTCCTTCCACACATGTGCACTAAGAGGTAGATGAAAGAACCTGCATAGCAATATTGTATAGCAAAGCTGTATAGCAAAACTATTAAAAGCAACATAAATTTCTGTGAACAGTAGAACTGATAAATATACTGTCATATATTTATGTAATGAAATATACTATAGCAGTCAAGGTAAATAAATTACAGTGAAAACATGAAAAACACGGATTAAAATTTAGAACATGATATTGAATGATAAAATCAGCATTGGAAAGATATATATACTATGAATACATTTATATAAAATTTGAAATTCTTCAAAATAAGTAATATATTTAGGGTCATAAACAAAGGTAGCAAAATTATAGAGAAAAGCAAGGAAGTAATAAACAAAAATCAAGATAATTGAAAAGAGAATAGGATAGGGAAAGGCTCACAAGGGACCTTGAAGGAAATGGTAAAATTCATGTTCTTAAATGGAGTGGTGAGTCCACACATAATACCTTACATGTACTATTATGTCTTTAAAAAATTATTATGACACATTTATGACACGAACGTATAAAGAATAGCATAATATACTGCAGTTACTTCTGTAATGCCAAATTACCAAACACTGGAAGACCTGAAAAAGTGTATTTATTTTTAAGAAAATGTACAACTGTAGTATTAGAATTTGATTATTGTTTTAGGAAAGTAATTGAATTTTATCTCAAGAATTATGTTTATATTATGCTACTTGAAGGAAAGCTGCATCTTGGTCAGCTGCATCTATACACACACACACACACACACACACACACACACACACACACACACATATAGGTCTTTTGGTCTATGTAATGCTTGATTTCTTATTTATTAACACATTAATGTAGTTTCAATAAAATGCTTATTCTCTTGAAATAGATTTATTTGTTCAGCTACTTATTGTAGATAAAAGGTGCAACTTAGAGAAATTTAGAGAAGTTCTAAAACTGACTTTAATTGTTAATGGAAGTTTTAAGATCTTGAAAATGAGAATGAGATTGACAGGTAAGTTCTACTTCATTCATTTTATCTTAAATATGTATTAAATATCATTTATCCTCTGTTCCCTAATCTGTCACAAAGTCTTTGATCTGATAAACCAAATTATATATACAACTATTATAAAATGTTGAGGGAGAAATTTTAGTTAAGAAAACTTTATAAAATCATATAAATGAATATAGCAAATGTTTTGTTATGATGTTCCTTTCTGTATGCTGTATACTCCAAATTATGTTTAAGTGATTAAATGTTTTCTGTTTTCCTTTAATTTGGAAATCAAATCTACCACCAAATAAAAAGATAGTTTTGACAATGATAGTTGAATGCGATTAGGGCAATTACTAATTTGTACTTTTGAATTGCATGGATTTCTGCCTTTTTTCCTCATATTTCTCCTTTAAAAAATGCTCTAGCTCTCCAGCAGTTCTTGGAAATTGTGCATGAGGAGATAATGCCAGCTCATGAGGAGATGATGTTAGCTTTTTTATGTGTCATTTAAACTTAATCTACAGTCTGGTATCAGCAGGGAGAAAAGGCATTATAAAGGCAAACTGATGATGTTCTCTGTAAATGACTGTGTTACCAGTGATTGGTTATATCCTCAGGGTGGATTCATAGCTGTCGGTGCTTTTATTTCATTTTAATAAAATCTTACTCATTTTGGTTCTTGAATGATTGGCGCAGTAGCTCTATAGCTACATATAAATTGCAGATTTTTTTGTTTGATATTGACCCTCAAAATATATGACTTTGGGTTCATTGTGTTTTTTCTGTTGCACAGAATTCCTGAGTTGCTATTGTTTTTATTCACATGAAATTATGAATGTACTTGGAAAATATCTGGAAAATACTATAATAGCCTTTAACCTTTCCTCAACTTATTTTTTTTTTAAAAAAAAAGCTCGCCAAATTAAGAAAACCCACTCAAAATAAAGGTACCTTTTTTTTTGGTACATATCAATCTTGCTTTAATATTTAATGATAACTCTAAGGAAAGCTATAGAAAATTGATTTGTATTTTAGTTCCATTTCTTCAGGGATAATGCATCCTTTGCACCACTTCTAAAGTTATAGCACAATCTAAGTTTGCATTTATAATCCCAAGGATATGTTAAAAGGCACACACCAATAATATGTCTCTCCTATAGGTAGCTTATATTGTTTAAATTACTGTGGGTTTGGGTTTGCTATTATTTTATCTGTCCTCATCTACTTTTAGAATCAAAGTTAAACTTGTCTCATTGAAGGAATTGGGGATCTTTCTATCTTTTTCTGGTCACAGGAAAGTTTGAATATTTAGAAAGATCTTTAAATCCACTTAGGTCTGGTTTTGGAAAGGGTTGGAAAGATTTTAAATTGTTGATTACATTTTTGAAATATTATAGGTCCAATTTGATCTCCTTTTATAATTACATACTTTCAGATCAGCCACATATACATACACATAACCATAATTTTTTAAAAAAATCAGTTTGGTGTTATTAGTTAATTGTCAATTCTGGCCATATTTACAAATGTATTGGTATAAAGTATTCACAGTGTTCTGTTATTTTTCAAATGTTTTGTTTTTTTATGTAATTATGTCATTGTTTTCATTCCAGATTTTTTTATGTGTATGTCTTCTCCCTTTTTGCTAGACTTTTGTCAACTTTATAACTTTTTAAAAACTATCTTTTGGACTTCTAGTACATGTAGCATTTTAGTTGGAGTACATGTAGTTTGACATAGATTTTTTAACCTATTCAATAAGTAGTATATATTTAGGTTTAAGTTAAAGGATCAAACATTAGACTTTGTTAGCATGTAATTTTTGCTTTTAGTTCTGGGATCTCCTATATGAACAGTTTTAGGAAAAGGGAAAGATGATCATGGACCATACTCATCGGTTCCCTTTCTTTGTGGCTGGATTTGCCAACTGCCCAATATTCAACCACCTATAATTTAAATACTAAATGATTTCAGCTGAGGAAAAAATACTCTTCTTTCTTACAATATCTTAGTTGGTTTTGTGCTGCTGTAACAGAATACCTGAAATTGGGTAATTTATAATAAATGGACATTTATTTGGCTAACAGTTCTGGAAGCTGGGAAGTCTAAGATCAGGGAGCCATATCTGCTGAGAGCCTTCCTGCTGCATCATAACATGGCAGACGTCATCACATGGAAGAGAGCACATGCAAGAGAGTGCACAAGAGATGGCTGAAATTGCATTTATAACAAACCCATTCTTGAGATAACAACCCACTCCCTAGATAATCAACCTACTTTCATAATAACATTTATCTATTTATGAGAACAAATCCCTTATGGCCCAATCACTTGTTATATGCCCCACCTCTCAACCCTGTTGAATTGGGGATTAAGTTTCTAACACATGAACTTTTGGGGGACACATTCAAACCATAGCTCCATAGTGTCTATTTTTTAATTGTAGTAAGAAATTATTAGGAGAAAATAAGTGGCAAAGAAGCTAGTCATTATCAGGGGGTTAGTGCATTTTGGATATAGAAGTTGGGAGATTCTCTATACTGAGAATTATTTTTAATGTTTCTCTCTCCAATGTCCAGTTGTCTCTATTAAGCAAAATAGAAGAAATCTTTTAACCAGTTAATTGATAACTGTTTTTTTTGTTTGATTCTTGAAGAAATAGGAGGTATATTACATTATTATACTATTATACATTACATATTATGTTTTTCCTCTTTTATATATAAAAAATAATTATGGTACTTATGTAAGTGCCAGGTTTATTAAACTTAAATTGTTTTGATACCAAAATTCATATTTAGTTGTATTTTATCACAATTTTGAGTTACAACATTACTATATTCTTTCTTTATTTGATAGATACACACAAATCCATGTTTTTATCAGTCTTCTGAGAAGAGCCAGCTCTTACCATTGAAGACAAATCTATGGCACTGGTTGAATCCTGGAGATAGTTTTTCTTTGTTAGTTGACAAATACATTTTCCGTGTTTTGTCTACAGACTCTGAAATGGAAATGGAATGTACCTTAAGGTAAGATTGTCTGATGAAATGAGAGTAAGTGATGATATTTATAATCTAATTCCTCAGCCATCACAAATGCGTGTGTGTGTGTTTTTCTAGAAAATATTTGACTTTGGAAACTTATCATTCCTCAATAGTGATTGCTCCCTTATGCGGTGTCTTTTACCATTTTATTTGAAATGTATTTCCCATCTAACAGTAACCAAGATAGTTAATTTGAAATTGAGTATGTTTTCTTCTTTTGTTTTTTTTTAGCTTTTTAAATTTGATTAAGGTATTAACTTCTGACTTAAAATACATTTATATAACTCCTCTTCCTTATAAAAGTAGCAGAAAATATAGAATAGGGAAACTGAGGAAATGAGGTATTAGAATAAACATACTGATATTTGAGGTATGGTTAAAATTCATACACTAGTTTTTAGAAGGTTATTTGGCTTTGTTTCAGCTTTTAAATTATAAAATGGGTAAACTAGACCTGTAGGAGTAGATGGACACAATCATACAGACTTATTTCCAGAATATCTAAAGAATTATTATAACTCAACAATGCGAAGGCAAGCAACTCAATTTAAAAATGCACAACTGATTTGAATAAACATTTCTTCAAAGAAGGTGACAAATGAGAATAAGAACATGAAAAGATGTTCTACATCATTAGTAAGAGGAAAATGCAAATCAAAATCATGTATCTGCTAGGATGGCCATAATCAAAAGATAATATCAAGTGTTGGTGAGGATATGGAGAAACTGGAACTCTTTGTACATTGTGTTGGGGTTGTAAAATGATACAGTCTCCTTGGAACATATTCTGGCAGTTCCTCAAAATTACTGTATTGGCCCAGCAATTCCATTCTCAGGTCTATACCCAAAAGAATTGAAAACATACGTCCACATAAAAACTTGTACATGGATGTTCACAGTAGTATTATTCATAATAGCCCCAAAGTGGAAACAACCCAGATGTCCATCAACTGTTGCATGGCTAAACAAATGTGGTGTTTTCATATGGAATATTATTCAGCCATAAAAAAGAATGAAATACTGATATATGCTACAACATGGATGAGTCTTGAAACATGCTAAGTGAATGAACTCAGACATAAAAGGCCACATATTGTATGATTTAATTTATATGAAATATCTAGAAAATGTAAATCCTTAGATACAGAAGGTAGGGTAGTGGTTGCCAGGGGCTCGAGGAAGAGGGAATGAGAAGGTACTGCTAATGCATATGGAATTGCTTTTTGAGGTGATGAATATGTTCTAAAATTAGGTATTACTGATAGTTGTACAATTCTGTTAATATACTAAAAACCACTATAGTACACTTGAACAGGATGAATTTTATGGTTATGTGAATCAGTTTTTAATAAAGCTATTATAAAAAATAACTACTTTTATTATAGTGTATTTAGATAAATTTTTAAGTTTCAATTTTTTTATTTAACAAATTCTGCTAATAATGCATTATGAATCCTGTGATGGTTGATCACTCAGAAGTATTTGAAGATAAAATAAAAACATATCTGTATCACAGTGACAGAATTTGATATTTAAATAATGGTGTAATAGAATAATTTGTACTTTGATTTCTTTTGAACTAAATGTTAAGTAGAATTTTGTTCTGAGATTGATTTTTTTATTGTTACATTTATTTTTGGTAAATATTAATAAAAAATTACCTATAGACTATAGAATGTATATGTATTAGTCTCAAACTTATGCCAGAATAGAAAATAAACTAGAAATGGAATTGACAAAATTGCTTAATTACTAATACTATAAATTGTGAAAAGTTAGTGCACTACTCTTGAATGTTTCTTAATATTTTTCAAATTCAATGTTAAGAAAATTTGAGGAAAAAATCATAATTTGGAAGTACATCTGTATCTTATGAGTAAGATGGATCTGGGTATTGTAGTGGAATGAGCTTTCTAAGATAAGGCAATCATATGTTTTCAAGTCTGTATCCCCAGTGCCTGGCACAGTACCTGACAGATGGCAAGGCATTGTGTTTAAAGGTGTTTAAAAAATATTTATTGAATGAACAAAAAATGTGGTGATGTGTAGTAATTTAGTTTACGTAAGTTTTCTCTTTTGGCTGCTTCCTGCCGTTGAAATTCAAGTCTGCCTTTGAAGAGATTATTGAAATACTAAAACAAACAAATAGGCCATTATTTAGACTTTTCTCAACCAGGCACATTTCTAAAATATTATATCTTCAGTTTTATAAAATTCATGTTTAAGGAGGAACAATTTACAGACAGTATAATTCATCCCTTTTAAATGTACAATTCAATGCACTTTGACACATGTTTTAAGTGCCACCTCAATGATATATAGAACATTTCCATTTCCCCAAAATGTTCCCTTGTGCCTCTTTGTAGAAAATCCCTTCACTTCACCCCCAATCCCTGGCAACCACTGATCTGATTTCTATCCCTGTAGCTTTACCCTTTTAGGATGTCATGTAAATGAAATCATACAATATACCCTTGTGTCTGGCTTCTTTCACTTAGCTAAATGCCTTTGAGATTCATCTGTGTTGTTGCACAAGTATCAATAGTTCATTCCTTTTTATTTTGAGTGGTATTTCATCTACATTTTTGGATTTTCAAAAAGATAAATGTGTTGGATCATCTCTATTCATACATAAGTAATAATGACCCAACAACTTTGGATGATCTTACTGCACATCGCAGAGAGTATGAGGTAATTGGTTCTGCTAGTATGTTCCACATGTGACCATGGATGTTCCTGTTCCAGAACATTTAGCTTGCAGTCATACTGCAAGTTTGGGATATTTCATAGGTGGCTCTGCAGCTATGTGTAAACTTAAGCTCAGGATTTTATTTATTTTTTTCTCTAAGACCCTAACTAGCTTAGCTGATGCCCTTGCAGTTTACATTATCTCTTAGGATGTTGGATTGTGATCTAAATTTTCATGGACTATCTGACCAAATACTAAATAAGTAAATAGCTTTTAAGCCTTGAGAGAGATGGCTACCACACAGCTCAGCTCATAAATAATTGTGGTTTCCAAGCCCATGATTTAGAGAGATTAGTGTATTTTATGGCAATATTATGATATTGCCATAATTGCAGAAGATGAAGAACATATTATAGTCTATATATTTTATTCTAGTGTACTATAATCTGCTTTTTTGTTTCTGCCAAGTCTGAGAAAAGAATCACAACTAATCAGTCAAATGGACTCAGAAGAATCACATTTACAGTGACATGGTTGGCAGCAGAAGCATGTTAAATTTAAGTGACTAGAAAACAAATTTCTATTTTATTTTATAGAAACAGTCAAATGCTTGATGAAGATGACATACTTAATGAAACACCAAACTCCCCTGTGATTAATTTACCTGGTGAGACAACTGGTGCCTCACAGCTGGAAAGAAGCACAGAAGTAATGGAGACCCAGACTACTACTACAGAGAGTGTGGTGAGAAATTTAGGATTTGATCCATTGGTAGCATGTTCCCTAAGTTATTTCAAGGGGAGAAATGACAGTATTGCTAACATTGATCTGCTTTTGCTCTTTTTATGTTAAGCTCTGGAGAATATCACACTAGTCCAACACTTCCACTAATAGAGATAATGAATTTCTTTGTAAGAAATTTGATTAACTCAGTTCACAGTTGCAGATGGATATTTTAATGGTAGCTTTCTGTAAAGTAAATAATTTTACAAATTCGTTAAGGTTGCATGATTCTTTTTAGTAATTAATATGTAGATGCCTTTTTAGTCTTTTCTAGGTGAATGTAGAGACTTCAATAAGCAGCAGCCAGATCTTGCCCAGAGGAAAAGAATCCTTCCAGCTTGGATGTTAGCAGAGAATTTAAGTGATCAGAACCTTTCAGCACCAGCCATCAGTGGAGGTAGGTTTTTGTTTCTGCTAATGTTGACTTTCAACAAAACGTTAAACAGAATTTGAAAGTTTTTCTAAACAAACATTATAAACTATATCTATACAATAGTGGTTGTGTAAGGGCATAGCTTAGCCTAAAATTTTTGTAGGTATATACATGAGGTCTAATTTAAAATATAAGATATTATTTTATGCTGTTTATCAAATACCACCCTAATAATTTTTTTCATTTGACAAGTACTATTATATGCTAGACTTACATTAATATGGATTTTCAAACAAACCTGTTGGCGTCATGTCTAAGTAAAAGGCTAACACAATAAGAGTGCTGAAAATTAATTTAATTAAATAAGAGAGTGTCCGATGCACAATGTTATGTGCTGGGGGATACAAAGAAGATGTGACCTGTGTCCTGATGCAGCTCATTGTCATGGTAGCTATCTCAATGATTTTATGTCTTTGTATCAAGATTTTTAAAATCTTATTTAAGCAACTTATTTGTTGGGAAATAACAGAAACTTACTCAGTTTAATTGAAGGGGGATTTGTGAGGTTAGTCAGGGTGACTCTCCAAATCCAAGTATAGGATGTATAATCAGGTCTCATGGGAGACAGATGATTAGGCTGTCCCTCCCTTCTTCTCTTCTGTGGGTACATGACCTATCTTCTGTTTCTCCTCTTCGCTGCAAAGGATGGTCATTTCTATTCACCTGTAACTTTGCATGTCGGTTTGTCTTGCCTAATTTCTGACATTGGCCAAATTCTCCTCTTCTTAAGCCTTCACTGCCTGCCAATTACTGGAATATTTTGTCTATCTACTCCAAATTCTAGATAAAAGAATCTGGCCCACTTTGAACCACATCGCCCAGGTCCAGGTTTTCTGGGAGAGTATGGTCAGGAAGGAAATGATGGGTATCTATAACATGCACATACATATATTAATATAAAAGTTGGTCAGATACCTATATAAATAGTTTAAAATCTTATCAGTTCTGCCATGTAGTATTACTTCTTTGAAACTATTAGTAATAGGTCTAGCGATACAATGTTAGAAATGGAACAAATAGAACTTTGGTGCTAAAGTGCTTTTTTGCGGTTTTTCTGCATAATGCTATAAAAACTGACTAGGAAAATAGGAAACTTTCCCAAATCTGAACACTGTGTTTTTAATTTTATTTGTGAAAAGTTTCAAAAATAAACTAAAAGGAACAGTACATGTAATGAACCGCCATGTACCCATTACACAGATGCAACCATTAACAATATTCTGCCATTCTTGTTTATTTATTACTTATTACAGAAGATACTCTTTTGTGTCTAGCTCCTTTTTCTTAGCAAAATGTCTGAGATTCACTTATGTTTTTGTATATATTAGTAGTTTATTTTTATTGCTGACGCGTATTCTGTTGTTTGAATATATCAGTTTGTTTATCCATTGTTCTGACATTTGGGTTGCTTCCAGTTTTTGGCTGTTGTGAAAAAAGCTGCAATGAATATTCTTATACAAGTACATATGTAGACATATGCTTTCATTTCTCCGGGATGAATATCAAACAGCGGAACTTTTGGGTCAATGAGTAGGTGTATGTTAACTTTATAAAATGCTACCAAATCTTTTTCCAAAGTGGTTGGACTATTTATATAGGTTCTAGAAATAATATGAGAGTTCCAGTTACTCTACATCTTCACCAATATGTTTTAATGCAGTCTTTTTAAGTTTTAGCTATTCTCACAGTGTGCAGTGGTACCTTACTGTGTATTTACATAAGCTTTTTAAGTGTACAACTCTGCATTTATTTATTTGCATATTGATATTGCATATTATATTTTGTTAGACTGGTGTATTAGTTCTGGTAGCTTTTTTTATATATACTTTGGGATTTTCTATATAGACAATATTGTCTGTGAATAGAGACAATTTTACTTCTTCCTTCCCAATGTGTATGCCTTTTGTTTCTTTTTTTTTGTTTCTTTCTTTTTGTCCCCTCTTAATTGAATTGTCCAGGAAATCCAGTACAATGTTGAAAAGAATTGGTGGTAGTCAACATGTTTGTCTTAATTCTGATATTCAGGGAAAAATAGCATTTTTTGATTAAATTTGATATTACTCATAGGTTTTTCATAGATTCCCTTTTTCAGATTAAAGAAGTTCCTTTCTATTTCTAATTTTCTCAGAGTTTCTATCTTGATGGGTGTTGAATGTTGTTGAATGCTTTTTCTACATCAAATAAAATGATCATATGGTTTTTATTCTTTATTCCACTAATGTGGTGATTATGTCAATTGATTTTTGAATATTAAATCAACCTCTCATTGCTGGATAAGACCATTTGAATATGATGTATTATCTATTTTTATATATTCCTTAGATTGATGTGTTAAGGATTTTATCTATGTTCTTAGTGATATCGATCTATAATTTTCTTGTAATACCTTTGACAGGTTTTGATATAAGGGTTATGCTGATCTGATGAGTTGGGAAATATTACTCCTTCATCTATTTTCTGAAAGAGTTTGTCTAAGTTCAGGCTGTTAAAACAGAATGTCACAGACTAGGAAGCTTAAACAATAAACATTTATTTTGTCATAGTTCTGGAGGCTAGAAGTTCAAGATCAGGGTGCTAGCATGGTTGTATTTTGGTGAAGGCCCTCTTCCTGGCTTGTAGGTGGCTGCCTTCTCTCTGTGTCTCACATGGCGTAGAGAGAGAGAGCTCTGGTCTTATCCCCGTTTAAGGGCACTAATCCCATTCAAGAGGCCTCCACCCTGATGACCTAATTACCCCCCAGGTACCATCTCCAAACACCAGTCACATTGGGGTTTAAGGCTTCAACATATGCATTTTGAAGGGATACAGACATTGATCCATAGTGGAATTTATGAAAAATTGATATTATTTCTTTTTTAAATGTTTGACAAAATTTCCTAATGAAGCCATATGAGCCTAAAGTTTTCTTTGCTGGAAGATTTTTATCTTTGGATTTAAGTCATTTGACTAATACGTAATAGGTGTGGTCTACTCTGTATTAATCTTTCTTGAGATTCATTTACCTTCTTGACTGTCATTCACCAGATGTGGAAAGTTTTTGCCATTTTTTCAAGTATTTTTCTTTCCCATTTTCTTTCTCTTCTTTCTGTAGATTTCTAATTGCATATATATTATACTGTCTGATATTGTCCCAAGTAATCTGTTAACTCTGTTTGTTTTCTCTGTTCTTCAGGTTGGATAATTTCTGTTGATAATCCTTCAGGTTTACTGATTCTTTTTTTCTGCCATCTCTAATTTGCTGTTAAGCCTATTTAGCAAATTTTTCATTTTAGTCATTGTACTTTTCAGTTTAGGAATTTCTATTTAGTTCTTTTTTGTATATTAATAGTTTCTGTTCCTCTGATGAGATTCCCCATTTATTCAATCATTATGTGTGTGTGTGTATACACACATATATATTCCTATAAATCCTTGAGCATATTTATAATAGCTGCATTAAAGTCTGTATCAGGGTGCAACTTTTCAATCATCTGAGGTTTAGTTTCTATTGGTTGCTTTTTAAAAATACGTGGGTCACATTTCCTATGTATTGGATGTTTTGAATAATATGCAAGTTCTTGATTTTATATTCCCCTGAAGAAATGTATTTGTTCTAATTGGCAATTGATTTGGCTGGATTCATGAACTCTGTTTCCTCTCTTGTGGACAGCAGCCGCTGTCTCTACTTTGTTTTCACTTTCCAGCTGCTGCTTTTTTTTGTGGATTTCCGGGATCTCCTCCATACACATGTAGTTTAGCAGTCAGCCAGGACTTGGGTCAATTTAATATGTAGGGTTTGTTTCTTGCCCCTTCTGAGGCTACCTTCCTTTCAGGATTTTATCCTTAACCTTCTGTCTGTTCTACTAGCCTCAAACTCTGTCCTCTGACCATTCAAGCTAGTAGAGTTGTAGGTTTCTGCCACCTATGAATTAAAGAACGCCCTCAGGAAAAAAGCTGCAAATTCACAAACTTCATAGGTTGTAGTCAGTTTTTCAAGGTTAGACTCTTCTCCGGCTCTGTCTTTTTGGTCATTCTCCAGTGCCTTCAAATAGTTGTTCTTTAATATTTTATCCTGAATTTATCATGGTTTTATTTGAGATGATTAGTTCAATTAAGCTATTCTGCCATTTTATCCTGTACATTTTCTTTTATAAATTAACAGCACAAATGAATATATATTTTAATTGAAACGTTACTACTCTTAGTGCTTCTCATAGTTTGCATAGAAGTCATCTAAAGTTTTTGATCAAGTATGTTATACACAGAATATACCTTATTTAATGATAATTTAGATTATAGTAAAATCAGAGTATTCTCATGGGAAAAGTAAGCTATAGATTATGTGTTGAGGGGGATGTGGTTAGAGTTTCCTGGTAAGAGTTTTATTCCAGTACAGTGGTTTTCAATCTACCCTTTCCTCTGACAATTATTTCGTGTATATATTTTTATCAATAACATCTCTCATTAAGTGTGGTGATCTTTAATTTGCAGGAAGGAAAAGGAGGGTGGTAGTAGAGAGGGGAAGGCTCTTTCCCTCAGAAGAAAATTTCTCTGATAACAGAAAGAATAACTTTACTTGACCAAAAATTGGATCAATGTGAAATGCCTCCCTGCAAACAAGTTCTTTTCTTTTACAGTTGTTTTATACTGTAACTGCCTCTGTGACACCACTTGCTTATAATAGTCCAAAATATATTTTGCTTCAAATATATTTTCTTTCACTTGATTGATGTCCCACATAAAATCTGAAGCAATTTTTTGGGCACTTTATCTTGAAAATACAAATGCGAGTTATTTGACCTTGGTCTGTACAGAATGTTACATAGTATACAATGTACTTAACATGCTAAAGCTTCAAAAGAAGACAGAAAAGTCTTTGGATTCAGATACATCTTTTTATAAACTTAGACTTCAGGAGAAGTACTTATATGAGCAAGATTAGGTTATCTAATTCCTTTAAAGACAGAAACATTTAGAAGTATAGGACAGTTCAGTTCACTGGAACCCTGCTAATTAAAAGTTAAAATAATTAAACCTTTTCTGCCGTATAGTTTTTTAAAAATTGTTTTATTTATTTGTTTAAGTAATAAATGACCCAGGTCAATAGACCAATTCAATGCTAGAGATTTTAAAAATTCAATTTCTAGGATGCATTTTAGGCTCATTTAGATATAGGTAACTTTTAAAAGTCTTTTGCAGCTTTAGTACTCTATTTGTGGTCATTAATACTTACTTATATTATCTGATACCAACTTGATATTTTGGAACCTTTTGAATTGTTAGGAAAAGGACAAATAACATTAACTGATGTTAAATGACTTGTCCAAGATGATATAATAAATGCCAGAACTGTAATTGAGAATTAGCTCTGTTGGACTTTAAAGCCCATGTTTAAAGCCATATCACTGTACAGTCACCCAAATTTACTCTTAATATGTCCTGTTTTTGTTTATTTGCCTTTTTTGATATGCTTTTACATTCTCTCCTGAATCTTCTTTCAATTTAACTCTTGGTTTAATCTTTATATGTAGGTGAATTTTTGCTGTGATCAGGCTATTCTTTTTGTTTTTCAGCTAATATAGTTCTAGTTTATTTTATTTTCTATGTCCCAGGTACTAGCTCTTGAATGTTATCATGAATTTCTCAGGCCTGGGCTGAAGGTTTTTCTATGTCCGTAAGTGACTGAGAAGTGAATGTATTTAGGCAAAGCCTTTCTGAGCCTCCTCTTTCTTGATTTCCAATTATCTCTGCTCTCTCAGCCTTCTAGGTATCAGGACTAGTGTACCAGTCATCACTCTCAGGTTATGACACTCTTGGTAGATTGAAAAAGGAGTTTTTATTTTTTCGTTGTTGTTATGATATACTCCCCCCATCTTCTAACCCTCCAACGTGGAGTCATAAAAAGTTGCAAATGTTGATGAAGATTGAAGTAGTCCCCTAAACCATTTGGTTTGCATTTAATTTTATACTGTGAATATTTTCAATATGGCAACTCAATGCAGATTATAAATATTGAGCTAGCATTGTTTTAGTTTGACTACAGTTCAAAATTTACAGTTTAAATTTACTTAAAGTACTAGTTATTCTCTGTACTTTGCTTTCAGAAATCTTGCTAAATTATCTAATTAATTCTAATAGTTTTTGAACCTCTTATATTTTCTAGCTGTACAGTATTATTTACAGAATTATGATAATTTTGGCTTTTTTGATCTATTGCTTTTTTTCCTTTCTTGTCGTATTTATTAACTGGACCCTATAAATTTTAAATGAAAATGGATAAAATTGGCATCTGTGTCTTATTCCTGTTTTAATAGAAATTCTGTTAGTATTTTAGCATTTAACGTGGTATTAGATTCTGATAAATAGTCATATCGTGTTTAGGATGTTTCCTTTTATTTTTATTTTTTTTTCTAGGAACAACTGTTGAATTATTTGAAAATTTTTTTGGTATAGTAATACTTCTGTATATTCATGTGTTAATGTAATTAATGATGTTGGTAGATATCCTAATATTGTACCATGCTTGTGTTCTTGGAATAAGTTTAACTTTATCATGATAGCTTATTATTTTTATAGTGTAATTAGATTAGATTTGCTAATACTTGGTTTAGGACATTTCTATCTATATTTATATGTATGGTTAGTCAGTATTTTTCTCCATGTATGTCATCTGTGTGAGATTTTAATGTTAGAGCTATGCCAGCATTACGTAAAATGAATTGAGAGGTTTTTTATGTATGGTCAGAGACAATTTGAATGACATAAAAAATATATTTCTTCATGAAACTCTCCTACTTCCCAGTCTGGGCTTGGTACCTACTTTTAGTGGTTAATAGTTCTGGCATAGGAATGGGTAAGTTAGACCAGTGGAAAAAAGGATGGAAGGCCCAGAAACAGATCAAAATATATACATATAATTTATAAAATATTATCAGTTCAAACTAATGTAGAAAGGATATGTTATTCAATAAATGATGTTGGAAAAATTGGTTCTTCATTTGAAAGAAAATAATATTAGAGCACTACTTCATACCATATTCAGAAATAAATTTCTATTGAATTAATACAATCTTAATATAAAATTAAAACTATTAAGGTATTTGAAGGAAATATAGGAAAAATCATTTTTATTACTTTTGTAGGCTTCTTAAGATGATAGAGAGCCTAGACCCTTAAGGGAAAAACTGACAGATTTATCTAAATAAAAATTTAAAAATATTTGTATGCAAAAGATGTTAGAAATAAAGTCAGAGGCAAATAACAGACTGGCAAACGATATACTGAGATATATTATCTGCCACACTTACAAGAGAAAGAAGGTTTTTAAAAATTGTTTAGTAACAAAAAAGATAAAACTCAGTATAAATTTTGGGCATTGTATATGCCATATAACAGAAGAATAAATACAAATAGTCCATAAATATATGACTTTATTATCTAATAGGAAAATATAAATTGAAACAACCAGTTACCATTTTTTGGTTCAATAACTCATCAAAATTAAAGCAATTGGCCGGGCGCAGTGGCTCACGCCTATAATCCTTGCTCTCTGGGAGGCCGAGGCGGG
>NW_012147986.1:4543736-4556081 GCF_000956105.1 Propithecus coquereli | reverse complement strand
GGTGTGCACCACACCCATTAGCTGCGAATATACCCATCCCCTTGTCCCCCCTTCCCACCTGCCTGACACCCAGTGAATGTTACTACTAGGTGTCCACATAAGTTATACAACACACTTTGATCCAGAAATTATAATTCTAGATATTTATTCCACAGAAGTAATAGCATTTGTATGTTTAGTCCTGTATGTGTTTACATATATTTATTTGTAAATATATTTGCTTAGGAAAAAGTTGAGAAGGAGACACATTAAATTGTTAATATAGCTGTTAGGAATGGTTTCTCTGGAGGATAAGATTGGATGGATGTATTTTTAATGATATATATGCATATAATTGAGCATGATTCATATAGTATTAGTATAACAGTTCATGTAAGTGCCATTAGTAATAGTTAAATAAAAACTAATTCGTATTAATAGTTAATTTCTTTTAATTTCTGTTCTTTAACTGTACCTATCCTGGATTTAGTAAAATATTGGCTATACCAGATATGAAGATTGTTGTGAGCCAATTAAGCTACTTATTTTATATACTCTTTGTGAAGGCCATTTTAATAACATCAAAGTGGCTTTTTCCCAAGCAAATAGAAATCACCTCTGCTGCCTAGAGGAAATGTTTGTGGTAGAGAATTTGGAATTTTGAAGAATTGACTTGTGATAAACTACAATTTGAGCAGAACCTGTGTCTTATTTAATTTACATTTCATAGTTCTTAGCACAGTAAGCAATACATTAGTTCATTATGTCACTTGGTTTGATTAATTCATAACTTGTAGTATTTGGTCATTTGTTGTACCAAGTCCTATTAAGTACTATTTTTGATAGTTTCTAAAAATGATATGAAATGCTTCCTAATTTACATTCATGATGAATATTTAAATAATTTAGGCCAAGTTTAGTTATTAGAATAGTTTATTCATAAGTTTCCTTTGATAAATACATTATTTTTATATTGATTCAATTGATATTGCTGTTTGATAATATGGACAGTATTCTATAGACATTTCTTTTCTAAACTTAAACAAGGAATATTATTTCAGGCTACTTCGAATGCCCGTTAGAACTGGACTAAGCAAACTACAGCCTATGGGCCAAATTTTTGTAAATAAAGTTTTATTGGAACACGGCCATGGTCATCCATGTATGTATTGTCTATGGTTGTTTTCATGCTACAGAGGCAGAGTTGGGTAGTTGTGACAGATACTATATGGCCCACAGAGCTTAAGCTATTTACTCTCTGGCTTTTTACAGAAAAAAATTTGCTAACCCCTGCTTTAGAACATTAGAATAATGACTACAGATTGCCTTACTTACCTCTGTCCTGGCTCTTAAGGGACTCTTTGGACAAATTTTGTTTATGTTCACAATTCATTTAGTCAGAAGTCTTCATTGAGCACCAGTTTTGTGCTAGACACAGTTGCAGGTGCTGGAGACACAAAGGCTACAGTGAACAAGGCACATGAAGTTTCTGCCTTCATGAAGCTATCATTTTAAAGTAGAGGAGAAGGACAGTTAGCCATGAATATGTTCCTCTTAAAACAAGTAGATCTTTTTTCTTTTCTGATTAAATGATTCATGAATTTAACAAAATATGATACTGACTTAGATTTGCTAAGTGTATATTAAACTTTGAGTATTATATGGGATACAGTGTCCATTGTTATTGAGACTTATGTTCTTCATTGACAAAGTCTGTAGAGGTCACTCTCCCTTTTGGGTTCTTTTAAGCTCTTTTCTGTATTTAAGATAACTTAATTTGAATTCCTCACTGTGGACGTTAGGGGCTCAATAAGTGTATGTAAAGTTGATTGGATAGCTATGCGTGAGATTCTCTGTTAGAGAAATTCAATGTTATAATAAAAAATATTTAACTAACATGTATAAGGTACTTTGCTAACATGTCTTACTTCATTTACTTTTCCTACTAACTCCATGAGTTATTGTAATTCCTGTTTTCCAAATGGTAAAGCTGAAGTTGAGAAAGGTGAGGTGAAACAGTTAAGGCATGGAACCCACATTAGCATCTTGGCCAGGCAGACTCCAGGGCTGGAGCTCTTGGCCATTATGCTGTTTAATACTTTCTGAGATTTGAAAATAAGTGTTGTCAAGTTGGAATTACTATAAATGGAACTTTAATTTACTTACCCTTTTATCTTTTTTTTTCCCCTTTTTTGGGGGGGATGGGTATGGATTATTGACATTTGAACATACAGAAGATAATTTTCTTCTTCTTTTTCTTTACGTGTATGTGTTTGTTTGTGTGTGTTTAAGATAATAATGTAATCCAGGGAAGTGGAAAAGAAAGAATTTGCGAAGATAAAACCAAAGTAAATATAATACAGCAAGGAAGAAAGCGACTAATTTCATCTGGAAGTTCAGAAAGTGCGTCAGCAGAACAAGACACAGGAAAAAACTCCAAAAATGCTAATCAGGAAGCATCTGTCATTTCATCCAAGGTGATTTTTAAAAATTCACTATTTGATTGTTTATTTTCTTCGTCAGGTGTTCTAATTAGAAATTAATTGTATGTGGTATATAGCAAGGAGAAACCAAAACTGTTTTTTATTATTGAGCCTATGAAGATGATAACTAGCCCCAATTTTTCTTGACTTGCGGAAACTAATTTTTAATATAGTATTTGCATTGTAGAAAACAAAGCCATTACATTTAGAAATTTTCAGACTGGAAAAAAAAGTGGAGGCCACTTGACTCATAATGCGATACCTCCATTCTGAAAATCTGGCTTCTCCTATTCCATTGTCCATCCTCAGACTGTGTGTAACTCCCTTTTTTTGCTAAGTATGGAAAGAAAAACAAATCATGGGGTAGTTCTTTATAGTTTGTTGCAGGATCACTTCTGGGCTAACTTACAGTATTTATAGACCTTTCCTCTTTCAGTTTTTGCTAACTCACTAGAATGGTCTGGCTGAATTATGCATTGTGTAACACTGGGTACTTAAAGAAAACAGAGACTATTTATTGGAAGCATTTAAAAAGAGAAAGGTAGAGATGGCCCCAGGGCAGAAAGTATAGGCATTCTTCTTCTCTGGAGAGCTTTGGCTTAAGATGACAGTTTTCATGATCCTTGTAGACCAATGGCTGAGCTCTGTGGGTCCCTGTATTTAGTCTCAGGGAAAGCCAAAGGCTTGATCTTAGAAGAGTGTGTACTGAAATGATTGAAATGCTAGCAACTCCCCTAAAGGTCCATCCTTTTATATACTTCCCTGCTCTTGCCTCCTCTCCTAGAGAGAGAGGTTAAATAGTTTCTCACTGGAGTCTTTATTTCACCTAGAGAAGTTCAGTCTAGTCACTGTAGACTCAATTTTTTTGCTTAATTATGGAGTCAAGTTTAATAAGTGAAAATAAAATGTTTTCTGGCTTATGTATATTGGCCATTAAAAACTTACTGAAATAAAACTTGTTTTATATAAATTTTGAGCCCTCATACACTCTACTCTCTGAACTATGAACATATAAATTGACTTTCCCTTTTTTTCAAGAAGTGAACTTATTTTGTTCAGAAGAAAATCTCTAGTATACATGTTTTACTTTGTTTATTCCAACCCATAAAGTTTGATAATCACAAGGAAAACTTTGAGAAACATCTTTATAATTGATATGTTGTAGAGAGGAGCAGTGGATTCAAGATATTCAAGGTATTACTGAGATTTTGATGACATCAGGGAAGCATTACAGCTAGGTCCCAGGAATGCCTGAGCTCTACTTGGCCAATTGTTCTTTTTTCTTTTAGGGCTTCTGTGGGAGATTTACCTTTCCTAGCACAGAAGGAAGGAGGCTCAAAGTTTCATAATCCTTTATGCAGAGCTCTCTGATACAGCAGGGCCAGAGAACATGTCTTAAACTGAAAACTCCAGCAGGGCCTTTGCAGAGTCCACCCTTCATCCCTGCCCAGTTTCAGTTCTGACACTGATGAACAGCTGGTCTTGAAGGGATGGCTACAGTGCAGAGCAGGTGAGAAAGAAAACAAGAGGCTGGTTCACCTACCTAGTCTCATGGCAGGAAGTTGCCAATGACAAAGAACTGAAAGCAGTTTGTCCAGGCCTCTAGAGTAGATTTGGGTCAATTTACTTGGGAAGAATAAATTACATTCTTTTAGGGACGAGTAAGAATAGCAGTGGAGAGAAAGGACAGAAATCACTTTCTCCCAGGGGTTCCTGCGATTATGATTCATTTGGTTTATGGGACCTGTGTATCAGTAGTGTCTTAAATAAACTCCCTCAATTTTAATGTGCCCTCAAAGTTGAGAGCTACCATCATTCAGAGGAGACTGAATCCCAAGGTCACATTGCTAGAAACCTTGGCCTCAAATATAGGTCTTTTCATTTTGGGTACAATGGATTTTTCTACCATACATATCAGACTGTGTATCAGAGTTTTGTGACTCTAGGAACTTGTCATGAAGACATTTGCTCTTTTCATCGGTTCCTGTATGTCTTTCTGTAACTCCTTACCAGTTTTGTAACTGTCTAATTTAGGAGTAAAAATGAGGATACTCAAATTGATTAATTTAATGAACAGTATGGTTGCTATTATTTGAATGTTTTTGTCTCCTCCAAAAATTCATATTGAAACTTAATCCCCAATGCAATAGTATTGAGAGGATGAGGCCTAATGGCCAGTTGTTTAGGTCATGAGGATGCCACCCTCATGACTAGATTAATGCTGCTGTAAATGACAGAAGGAAACTAACTGAAACAAGTTACCCTGATACTTAGTGGTTTAGGTTTAACACAACAATGATTTTTTCCTTTTTTTTTTTTGACAGAGTCTCACTCTGTCACCCGGGTTAGAGTGTCTTGGTGTCAGCCTAGCTCACCGCAACCTCAAACATCTGGGCTCAAGTGATCCTCCGCCTCAGCCTCCTGAGTAGCTGGGAAAACAGGCGTGTGCCACCATGCCCGGCTAATTTTTCTATTTATAATAGAGACAGGGTCTCACTCTTGCTTAGGCTGGTCTCAAACTCCTAAGCTCAAGGGATCCTCCCACCTCAGCCTCCTAGATTACAGGTGTGAGCTACCACACCTGGCCTGATTTATTATTTCTTATAATTCCCTGGGTTGGCTGGGCTCAGTTGGGCAATTCTTTTATGACATGTGTTTGGTATCAGCTGGGATCCATTGAGCTGGGAGCTCTGCTGAGGCTGGAGCATTCGGGATGCCTTCATTCACCTGAATGTTGCCTCGGCAAAAGTTGATGGAATGACTGAGGGTCGGTTGGGCCTCCCTCCCTCCACTTACCATCAAGTAGCCTAGACTGAGCATATTTACCTGACAGCTGGATCCCAAGAGGGTGAAAATAGAAGCTGCCAGATCTTTTAAGGTGGAGGACTGGAACTGGTATAGTGCCATTACTGCTGAATTCTTTTGGTCAGAGCAAGTTATCAGGTCTCAGGTAGGTGGTAGTATGAGATAAGGGTGAAGACAGCAGTGGGATCAGTTTGTAGAGGGACAGACTTGAAATGTTTTCAGCCACAGGGATAATCCTGGAAGCTCCTTGGAAGAGAGACTGAAAGAGAACAAGATGAAAGATGGGGAGATGAGGGAGGAGATTATGACATTAATGCAGTCAAGAGATAAAGAGCATCTGAGCTATGGCAGTGACTTTAAAGATGGTAAGAAGGCATTGGATTGTAAAAATATTTGGTAAGCAACATTGTAATCCTTGTTGCTTGAATTTGGGGAGAGAGGGAAAGAAGGAGTGGCGTCCAAATAACTGGCTAGGATGAATGGATGAATTGTGTTGGCAGAAACTATGGTAGAGAATACAAGGGCAGAATTTCAGTTTTGATGTTTTGAGTTTTAGGTGCATAGAATATTGAGGAAGAAATGTTTTAGCTAGTGTTGAATATATGAGTTTGAAGCTCAGGCATGCAGTTGGGGGTGGAAGTTAGGATTTTCTAGTTTTTAGCATGCGGGTGCTAATGGCATTAATGCAGGATTTTTAAGGTAATTTATCAGCACAGACAGTCTTGCCAGTAGCGGTGTGGAAACAAAAACAAATTACTTCATTGAACTTGTATTAGGTGGAAGTTGTTTCTTGTTCCTTGTAGTATATTATAAAACTTCAAATGGTTGAGGGGCAGGAGAAGGGCTAGTTGAGCAAGTTAATGGGCTATTTTATAGCCTTAATTCCCACCTCCTTCAAGCACCAAGGTCACCTTCCACCAGCTCCCTGATTTTAGGCCCCTGAGGTCTCTAATACGTATTTTTACATTGCAGGGGATCTGGCCTCCATACTTAATCCTTCACATTTTTATCTAATCTAAGAAATAAACAGTGTGGGATTCTTAGGAATTATGGAGCTCTCCATCTCTCTTCTACTTCTTCCAAGCACAGAGCACCTTCCATCTTTCCTGTTCCCTCACTCGCCAGTTCAGTGGCTTGCTGTAGCTCATGAACTTTGTAATTGGCACAGTACAAATTTATGTCTCAGCAAACTTACAAATTACTGCATGTAATGGATTTTTTGGGATCATTTATAAATAATTGAAACCATGAATGTTAAATTCTTGAATGCCAAGGGTCTACTATATATCAATATTTCATGGAGTTCCATAAAAGGCATTAAGAATTCTAGCATTCGTGCCTCTTAAAATATATTTGAGAACAACTGATCCATAGTATTGATAGCTGTGACTTTAACATTCCTTTCTCTTTTAGAATAAATTAACATATTAAATGTACTCCTTGTGAGGATTTAAAATTTTTTCTAATGAAACAAATCCTCTTCTAAACCTTCATGGAAATAGAGGGAGTTGAAATATTATGCTTTACATTTCATTTCTTATATTTCATTTTTTGTCTTTTTATTTTTAAAATGGTAAAATAATACATGATTATTGTCAAAAATAGAATATTCAGAAACATGTGGAGTAAAGACTGAAAGCCTTGCTTTGCCTCATCCTTCTATTGCCTTACTAATATTCTGGTTTATATCCTTCTAAGCCTTTTCATTTGGATTTACACAAGTAAATGTACACATAGATATAGAAGGAATTTTTTTAAAATTAAATGACATTATAGTATATTCTTATTTAGTTCAAAACATCCTTATATATGTAATTAGTATTTCAGTGTCTCACAGTGTTACATAGTAAGAACATTTAACCACTTCCCTGGTTGTTGTATCCTTTTTTTTTTTTTTTTTTTTGGAGACAAGAGTCTCGCTCTGTTGCCCTGGGTAGAGTGCAGTGGCATCATCGTAGCTCACAGCAACCTCAAACTCCTGGGCTCAAGCAATCCTCCTGCTTCCGCTTCCTGAGTAGCTTGGACTACAGGTGTATACCACCACACCCAGCTAATTTTTCTATTTTTTGTAGAGACGAAGTCTCACTATGTTGCTCAGGCTGTTCTCAAACTCCTGGCCTCAAGTGATCCTCCTGCCTGGACCTCCCAAAGTGCTAGAATTACAGGTATAATCCACTGCACCCAGCCTCTTTTTTTCTTTTTTAGAGACAGGCTCTTGCTTTGTCACTCAGGCTAGAGTGCAGTGGTCCCATCAGAGCTCGCTGTAACCTTGAAGTCCTGGACTCAAACAATTCTCCCATCTCAGCCTCCTGAGTAGCTGGGACTATAGGCACATGCCACCATGGCTGGCTGATTTTTATTTTTTTAATTTTTTGTAGAGATAGGGTCTTGCCTGTTGCCTAGGCTGGTCTTAAACTCCTGCCTCAAGTGATCCTCCTGCCTCAGCCACCTAAACCACTTGGAACTACAGTCATGAGACACTGTGCCTGGCCTTTTTTATGTAATAAATGTGATAGGATATTGAGTGGGATCATTTCCCTGTTCTCCCAAAACTGCTGCTGATGCCCAAAGCTGGGGATAAAAGTACTAAGTATTCCAAATTTGAAAGGAACCCCAGCAGTGAGGACCAACCCTTTCCCTGTAGGGCTTATTGAAAGATATGAGAAGTGTTTGCCATCTCACTCCGAGACTTCGTACAGAAGGTTTTAAAATTTAGAGGAATGCAGTGTTTGTGGGAAGTTATTTCCTCCCTTTCTAAAATCAAGAGAAGAGTGGTGCTCTTAGAGAATTATTTGTAAAGTTTGGAAATGCCAACAGGAGCAAGACACTAGCATTTTATTGGACATCTTCTTAGCCAGTGGATTTGCTGTCCTATCCCATTGCTACCTGAACAAGGAAAATTAGGGAGTGCTGACGTAGTAGGGGACTGCCAAGTAAGGAGGTGGGTCAGGATTGCCAGATTCCCACTCCAGGGTTCCAGTCGCTGACATGTGCCAGTTGATCGTGTAGTGGAAGGGATAAGATTGAGGTGTAGGTGGGCAGCTTGGAAGCAAAGAGTGTATATTTTAGAAGGATATGGCATGAATGCCACTAGCATAAGGTCAGCTACAAGAGATAGCCAAATGATTGCTTTTCCCATAGGTTATCTGTTACTATGCAAGAACCATAATAAGACCTAGGTTCCTTTTGCAAGGCCATTAGTCAGTTGGTTTAGGATTTTAAAGTTATATACCATGTTTCTTAAAAAAAAAAGAAAATATATCAAAACACTTAAGTAATTAGTTCAAAAAAAGTCATGCCAATAATACCTACTTAAGAAATTTAACCTATCAGATATTAAGTATTATCAAAACCAACTGATGGCAGCCAGCATACATGAGTCCTTAGTTGTAAATGAGGGTGAACATTAATATGCATCTGGTATATTTTCATCAAATCCTAGAAATGGGTACCGGGAGGACTGGGGTTTATCTGAGCAATGTTTCTACTCCACAGGAAGTATTAAGTATTAAGAGGTCATTTTGAACAGGATAAGACTAAGCTTACTCTTTGTGCTGGTGGTAAGTACAAATTAGAAAAGTTCTGCAGTGCTAATGAGAATAATTACTTGATTCAAAACACCTTTAGTTTGGTTAAACCGAGACTTTTTTTTTTTATTTCAGGATATTATGGGGGTTCAAACATTTTGGTTACAAGTAATGACTTTGCCTCACCCAAGCCAGGGCTAGAGGTGTGCCCTTCCCCCACACAATGCGTACTACATCCATTAGTTGTGAGTTTATCCACCCCTACCCGCCCAACACCCAATGAATTTTACTACCATGTGAGCACTTTAGTGTTGATCAGTTAGTACCAATTTGATGGTGAGTACATGTGGTGCTTGTTTTTCTATTCTTGTGATACCTCGCTTTGAAGGATGGGTTCAAGCTCTATACAGGATAATATAAAAGCTGCTAGATCGCCATTGTTTTTTGTAATCGAGTAGTATTCCATAGTGTACATATACCACATTTTATTAATCCAGTCACGGATTGAAGGGCACTTGGGTTGTTTCCACATCCTTGCAATAGTGAATTGTGCTGCCATAAACATTTGAGTGCAGATGTCTTTATTATAGAATGTCTTTTGTTCCTTTGGATAGATGCCTAGTAGTGGGATTGCTGGATCAAATGATATTTCTACTTTTAGCTCTTTGAGGTATTTCTGAATTATTTTCCACAGGGGTTGTACTAATTTGCAGTCCCACAAGCAGTGTAAGAGTGTTCCTATCTCTCCACATCCTCGCCAGCATTTGTTGTTTAGGGACTTTTTGATAAAGGCCATTCTCACTGGAGTTAGGTTTTATTCAGACCATTTCAAAGGAATCATATTATTTTTTTCTGAGTTGCTCATAAGTTCGTGCAAATTTTTCTGTGAGGGCAGAACAATTTTATTATTCAGCTGTGGAAAATCACAGTCATATTTAGAGGGTAGAAATAAAGTATTGCAGTAACTAATAAGAAATTATAAGGGCAGTACATGTTAAGAGCATGAAACAGTGTTGAACACTGACATTTAAGAGTTATTTTGGGGAAAAATTATGTTCAAATGAAAGTGAATGTCTTCTTATGGTTCCTTTGTATTTTTCTGTTTATTTTTCACTGAATGACATTATAGTAAAGGTTTAATGCAACAGTAAATTTATTTTCTAATAACTGAAAATTGGTAGTTATTTACTAGAGACACAGAAACGAGTGGTATTTTTAGTAACTTTAATATATGAATCTTTGTTTTAAAAATTTACATAGATCTTGTAGTTTCATGTTTCTGTATTCATATTTATACATTTCTTTTTTAAAATGTTTCATTTGTTTCTGATTTTTTTCATGTTTGTTTTATAGGAAATACCACAATCATTTTCTTCAATTACATTAAGTAACACAGAAATGAATAATACGAAGACCAATACACAGAGAAATGAAATTCCAATAAAGGAACTTGGCAAGGTTTCCGAACATAAAACCATCACTGAAGGTGTACCAAATAAAGAAGATGAGGCAATGAGCTGTTCTGAGAGTTGTTCGGGTGCCCAAGGCAAGTCATTCCAGGATAAGGCTCAAGGATTTCATCCTCAGTCTAGCTGTGAGCCCTCCAAGTCTGAAACTTTGCATGCAAAGTCAACTGATTCAGTTCCACAAGATTCTGAAGAAAAGCAGGTCAAAAGGACATCCTGCATGTATGGGGCCAACTGCTACAGGTAAAATAAAATTACGGGTGGCTTGTAATTCCATTATTTCAATAGCATGTAGCTATGTAGATATATGCTACAGTATATTAAACACCTAATAAAACCCATTGGCCTAAATAAAGGTTAGGAGCTTTAACATGTTTCTACTGGTTTGCACTTTCTCAGTATGCATTCTAGCAAATACTGCTAGAGGCTTTTATGATACAGTGGGGAATTAAATGTTTTATATGTAGACATCCTGACTAATGTAAAGATCTGAATACTGGAGAATCCAGACTTGAAAATTGAGTCTCTCAGACCCAAATGCCTATTTATTTAATCTCTTATTAAATATTAGAGAGATGGTTTCATACATCATTGTTGGGTACAGTGTAACTATAAAAATAATTTTAGGTTGTGTTTATATATCTTATTATACTTGGGCATTTTTCTTTATATTTTTCTACTGGTGCTTTGAATCACCATGGTACATTCTAAAACAAACAACTGAATATATGTTTCCTGAATTGATTGGTTGATCCTATACTTACTTCATTTAATTACCTTATACTATATTTTCTAATTTTATATTTTGTGAATTCAAATTATTGTCTCTTAGTTTTAGGCTATATTTATATAATGTTTCTAGTATCTTGTTTATAATTATACAACCCTGTTTTCAGAAGTATTTCCTTGCATTCCAACTTTTGAAACCAAATATCTTACTAATGTATTCCAGTAGTTTGTTGTGTTCTGTGCAATAATGTATTTATATCACATATGCTGTTAATTTCACATTGTTATTTCTCTTTAAAATGCATTGCCATTTTAGCACTTGAATAACCATGTTTTTCTATTTCAACAATTCTAATTTATGCATTTTTACACAGTTTTGTCTGTTTGCAATGGCTTTAGTTTCACATCTGCGTATAATGTAAAAACTTGTAGAATAGAAGTATATAAACTTTCTTTTACTTTGGATTTTGAAAAATCCTGTGTGGTATTTGTGTTAGTTTACCAGAGCTGCCATCACAAAATACCACAGTCTAGGTGGTGGCTTAACCAGTGGAAATGTATTTTCTCACAGTTCTGGAGGCTGGAAGTCTTAGATTAAGGTGTTGGCAAGTTTGGTTTCTCCTGAGACCACTCTCCTTGGCTTCCAAATGGCCACTTTCTCACTATCACATAGCCTTTTCTTGGTATGCATACCTCCCCAGTGTCTTTTCCTCATCTTATAAGGACACCAGTCATATTGGATTGGGGACTTACCCTTATGACCTCATTTAACCTTAATTATCTCTTTAAAGGCCCTGTTTCCTAATACAGTCACATTGGGAATTAGGGCTTCAACATAGGAATATGTGGGGTGGTGGGGAGGAACAGTTCAGTCCATAACAGTATTAAGAACCGTCATTTGTTTTTTGTTAAAGATGATTGAAAGCTTTATCAAGGTCATAATGAATTTATTCATTTGATAATGATTCGTATTAGCTTTAATCAGTCTTAGCTTATAGTTACTTTATGTTGAATGGATAAACATAATGTGGTTGCATACAATGGGGTATTCTTTAGCCTTAAAAGGGCAGGGACATTCTGACACATGCTCCAACATAGATGAATCTTGAGGACATTAAGCTAAGTGAAATAAACTACATTTGTTGTTTTGGGACTTTTTGATAAAAGCTATTCTCACTGGAGATAAGTGATAGTAGAATACTCATTGCAGTATTATTTATAAAAAAGTCAATGGCTGGAATGAACCCAAAAGCTCATCAATAATAAATGGATAAATAAATTGTATTAGCTGCATAAAATGGAATATTATATAGTAATACAAATATGCTGCTACTGCATGAAACAGTAACATGAATT
>NW_012147986.1:4532434-4533466 GCF_000956105.1 Propithecus coquereli | reverse complement strand
ATTAAACCTTTTGACCATGTCCCACATGTCTCTTTTGCTTGTTTTGTTCTTTCCATATTTTTTTCTATCTGTGCTTCAGATTGGATATTTGCTATTGACTTGTCTTGGAGTTTACTAATCCTCTCTTCTCTTGTATCTAGCCTGCTGTTAAACCCATCCAAAGGGTTCTTAATTTCAGATACTGCGTTTTCCAATTCTAGGATGTTATCTTAATTTTTTTAATAAATTGTAATTTTGGTAAAACTATCCATATTTTCATTCATTTCCCCCCTTTTAATGCTCTTTTCTTTAACATATCAGTCTTAGTTATTTTAAAGTTTTTATTTGCTAACCAATATTTCTGTTTCTGCTTCTTACGTTTTTTTCTCTTGATTTTTGGTCATATTTTTCTGCCTCTTTGTGTCCAACAACCTTTTATTGCAATCCCATCATTGTTTATAAAAATAACTATTAGAATTTTGGATGTTATCTTCTATCAGTTAGAGTACCCCCTCTGCTTGGCAGATAGGGGATGGTCATCTCTGTCTAGTCAGAGATTTAGATAGATGATAGCTAGTTTGGAGTTTTACTAAAACTCAGTGCATCTTTGGTTTGTTCCTGTTCCTTTGGTGTGGCTTTTCTAGACTTTTGTTTGAGAAGTAGGACTCTGTCTTCTTAGCTCTGGAACTTCTCTTTGGAGATTTCAAGCTCAGCGCATTAGACTGCCACCCATACATTTTAAATTTTGGCACGTTTCTTGAGGGGAGACTAGTTATGTGTTTATTACAGATTCCTTCCCTCCAGCGGGACTTTGTCTTTGAAACACTACATGAGTGGGAGATACCATGCTGCTTTTTTGAGGTTCACCAAGACTTTCAGCCTCTCATACCTCCCAGAAACTCAAGAAATATTTCTTGGGAAAAATAAGCTTTGTATTTAGGGCTCCTTTAGTTTGTAAACTATCATGCCAACCCCATGAAAGCGTGAAAAGCTCTACTAATTTCTCTTTCTTCAAATAGAGTTCCTCCACTTTGTTCAAATCTTATCCTTAAC
>NW_012147986.1:4522640-4523629 GCF_000956105.1 Propithecus coquereli | reverse complement strand
CAATCTCATTTACAATATCTACAAAAAGAGAGAGGGAGAGAGATTACTTAGGAATAAATTTAACTAAGAAGATAAAAGACTTCTACACTGAAAACTACAAAACACTGATGAAAGAAATTGAAGAAAACACAGAAGATGTCCTGTATTCGTGGATTAGAAGAATTAATATTATTAAAATGCACATACTACCCAAAGCAAATTGCTGATTCAATGCATTCTCTATGAAAATTCTAGGGACATTTTTCACAGAAATGGAAAAAACAATCCTAAAATTTGTATGGAACCACAAAAGACCCCAAATAGCCAAAGCAATCTTGAGCAATATGGACAAAGCTGTAGGTATCACACTACCTGACTTTAAAATATACTACAAAGCTGTAATAATCAAAACAACATAATACTAGCATGAAAACAGACACATAGCCCAAGGGAACATAATAGAGAGCCCAGAAATAAATTCACATGTTTACAGCAAGTTGATTTTTAACAAAGATGCCAAGAACACACAATGGGGAAATGACAGTCTTTTTAATAAACGGTGTTGGGAAAACTGGATATCCACACACAGAAGAATGAAATTAGACCCTTATCTCACACCATATACAAAAATCAACTAAAGATGGATAAAAGATTTAAATGTAAAACCTGAAACTGTAAAAGTACTAGAAGAAAACAAAGGGGAGAAGCTCCATGACGTCGGTCTTGGCAATAATTTTTTTTTGGATATGATCCCCAAAGTACAGGTAACAAAAGTGAAAATAGACAAATGAGATTACGTAGAACTAAAAATCTTCTGCACAACCAAGGAAACCATTATCAGAGTGAAGAAACAACCTATGGAATGGGAGGAAATATTTGCTAACCATACATCTGATAAGGGGTTAAGATCCAAAATATATAAGGAACTCAAATAACTCAATTTCAAGAAAACAAATAACCTGATTTTAAAAAGGACAAAGGACTTCAGGAGATTCTCAAAAAACATACGT
>NW_012147986.1:4521283-4522590 GCF_000956105.1 Propithecus coquereli | reverse complement strand
CAGAGCAGAGATGAATATATTTATATTCATAAAGTCAACTCAGTTATGTTTCTGGCTACTCTTCCTTAGCCACCTTTGCTGTCTCCTTTCTTCTCTTCTCATAAATATTACAGAGCCACAGGGCTCAGTTCTCAGATCTCTTCCCTTCTTTATTCTGTTCTTATTTCCTAGGTGAGCTAATTTGATTTAATGGCTCCAGATCCGTAGGTTTAAATGTCTCCATTTGGTTTTATAATAGGTAATACAAAATTATCACATCTGAAACAGAACTTGATTTTTATCATGTAAACAACTCTTTCCCAAGTGTTCCCCCCTCTGTAAATGATTCAACTATTCACACAATGTTCAGTACCACAACCAAGAGGCACCTTGGATTCTTCTCTTTCCTTTACTCGTTTAATCCATCAACAGTTCTTGCCATTTGAACCTTTAAAATATATTAGAAACCTGACCACTTCTTAGGTCCTCTCCCTCTACCCTCCACCACCTTAGTCATAGCCACCATCATCTCTTGCCTGGAGTATTGCCATAACTTCCTAACTGATATGCCTGTTTTCTCTCTTGCCCTGTAGTTCACACTCCACATAGCAACCAGACTAATTACCAGAGCAATTCTTTAAAAATAAGACATATCATGTTGTTTTCTTACTCAAAACTTTCCAAAGGCTTCCCATAACGAGCTTTATCATGGCTTACATGTTCTTCTATGTCTTCCTTTCCTACTGTTTTTCCTTCTTACTCATTCCCCTTGAGCTATACCAGTCTTCATGTGTTTTACCAAATACACTAGCTTGTTTCCATTTCTGGGCCTAAGCAAACATAAAGACATTTACCGTTTCCTCTTCCTGGAGTGTTCTTCCTTCAGATATGTATGTGCTATACCTCCTCAGAAATGCCTTCTCTGACCTCTCTACCTAAATACCTACCCCATATCTCCATGTTCAGTCACTATTTTTCTTCGTAGTAATCACTTCCTGAAATTATAAATGTATATTTGTTTATCTGTCTTGCCCACCAGCATATAAACACCATGAAAGCAGAAACTGCTTGTTTACTACTAACTGTGTCTCTGGAACCTTGAACAGTACTTGGCACATAGTAGGTATTCAGTGAATTTTTATGGATAGATGGTACAAATGAAATGGATGGCAACAGGATCTATTTTAATCATTTCTATTTAAACATTATTTGTAGGATTATCACAGGAAATACTAGAAAGGGTCAAATTTCCCATTGGTTCGCTATAATTACAAAGATTTATAAGTGCCATAATGGGAAAATTTATAAAATATCATTTTTCTTGCAGT
>NW_012147986.1:4516802-4517853 GCF_000956105.1 Propithecus coquereli | reverse complement strand
TATAGCAAATGTTTGCCCCAGTCATTGTCCACAGTATATATTTGTTCTTGTATGTGTTAGGATTCTTTTGTTTTCAAGTACCTGAAAACAATATCTCAAACTGGCTTAAATGATAATTGACTTCTGTAACTAAAAAGTCCAGAGTTGAGGCTGGATTTAGTCAAGATTTATTGTTTTGGCTTATTGATGATGTCAATAATGTCTCCATGGACCCAATTTCCTTCCATCATTCTGTCTTTAGAGGGGGTCATTACTGACCTCAGGCTGGCTCCTCTCCCAATGAGGGACTATACGCATCCATATTCAGCTGGGACGATAAGCACCCATGTTTACATCTAAGGGGAGAGAGAAATGAACAATTTTTACTTTCATGATTCCTAGGAAAGATCATAAAATTCACTCTTTTAACTGACCTAGATCACATTCTTACCCTTGTACCAACCACTATGGTCACTGATCAGTTTGTACCACCCCTGAAACCAGGGTAGAGTCACCTTCTTTAGAACCACAAGGATCTCCAATAGAAAGTAAAGTTTTGAGGAAAGAAGCGGAGGGGGGGAGACAGACACCAGAGAAGCAACCCTCAAATGTCCATCTGTCCTATTTACATAAACTTGTTTTACCTTCTGTTTCCCCTGCTTCTGAACTCAAATATTTTTCCTCTTTAACAAAATCTGACTTTTTCATATCACTTATATATAGAAGACAATTCAGCACACAGTATTTCTGCCCACAGAGTGGGAGAATAAAATGCATACTCTCAAGGCTATGCTTACTTGCCCTTGTATGTGCATACAACTGACTTGTAATCAAATGATGTAAATAATTTCACTATAAGGGAATTCCATTTGCTATTTCTTACTGAAACACACTTTAGTGCTTTAGTACTCCAGACATAAAAACACTTGCTATCTGAGCTAAAGCAGTATGTTATACTTTCTTTACTGGGGCTATATCTAATGATGTAGTATTTATGGTAGTTAAAGTAGCTTCCTTTCCAGCAATAAAGTAATAATATTTGATTAAAACTATGTTATTGACAAATTACAGC
>NW_012147986.1:4515179-4516752 GCF_000956105.1 Propithecus coquereli | reverse complement strand
GACTGGTGAAGCAAAGCAGCCTCTCAAGATGGAAGAGAGTAGGAAAAAAATCAGCTGACATAACACTCTATTTTTCTTGGTTTTATCAATTAATCTTATGTATTTATAATTCTCATTGTCTAACAAATTATGATGAAGATAAAAAAATTAATATTTGGGACACATGCAAAATATTAGGCAATGCTAGAAACAAAACAAATATTTATAAAGCAGATGGTTCTGTATGATTAGAAATTATTTATTTTACTTTGTTCACCAATATCACGATAGTGTCAAAGGCACAGAGGGGAAAAATACAATATTTTTAAAGTTAAATTTTTATTATGAAATATTTTAAGCACAAAGTGTACACTTTTTTAAAATGATAAAAAAGAGCAGTTAGATACAGTTTTTACACTAATCCCATAAAGGAATTTATAAATGAAACATCTACTAACCTGATTATTTTAGAAATATTTTTAAATTCAGTCCATAAGTTTACCTGGACCTCTGTCTTAATATGGTCATTACCCCAAGTTGGAAAGCACAGACTTTGGGCAAGAACTTCACCTCCTTAGGCTCACATTGCTCATCTGCCACCTGGAGGAGGTAGAATAGCCACTCTGAGATCATCCGGAGTACATATTTACATTCTGTGATTCATGGACTAGGTTCCAGGCTAGAGATTTACTTCCAGAGACTTTGGCCATTTTTCCCCATTGGAATAGATGTGGAAATGTGAAGTTGAATGGGAGGACTTATAGAAAAATTTAAATTCATAAATAACCTAAGTTATATAATTTCTTAAAAATTGTCTTATTTGTCCAGTTGAAAAAAAACCCAAAAAACGAAGAACAGGAGTTATTTAGCCTGAGAAAAAGGCAGCCCAAAGCTTGACTTAGTTCCTGTGTTCTGAAAGATATTATAAGGAGTATTTCCCATCTTCACAGAGGTTCTTATTTCTCTGTGAAGAAAATGCTTATCTAATGTCTGTCTTGCCAGCACCCCCAGACTCTTGTCTCCTTAGGGGCAAGAATGTGTATCTTGTTAAATATTTTATTCTCAGTGCCTGCATAGAGACAAAATATAGTACAACATTTAGCCAATACTTGCTGAATGAATAAACAGATGAACGTTTATCATGTAAAATAATTACTTCTGACACAGGATATTAAAAAGTTGTACAGCTCAGCACGTATCTGTTGTCCATGTACCCCAGCCCTGCTTTGTCAGTCCCCTAAGAGAGGGGTGCCAATCAATTGGATCATGGTGAACCTATTTGCTTTGAATTTTTGCTGCTGGAACAGTCTGTCTTATATCTATAGGGTGCCCAAATGTTTGTTTAATAAAATAATAGAAGGGATCATAAGTACATATAATCAAAAACAGGTCTTCAAATAGTAGGGTTTTGTTTTTTGTTTTTGTTTGTTTGTTTTTATTTGAGACGTGGTCTCACTGTGTCACCCAGGCTGGAGGGCAGTGACCAGATCTTAGCTCACTGCAGCCTTGAACTCCTGGGCTCAAGCAATCTCCTGCCTCAGCCTTCCAAATTGCTGGGATTATAGGTGTTCGCTACCACCCCTGCCCCAAATAG
>NW_012147986.1:4513714-4515129 GCF_000956105.1 Propithecus coquereli | reverse complement strand
GCTGGAAAAATATCTGGGTTGAATTTGGCATTGCCCTCGAAAGTTATTTCAAATGTTCATATGCCCCCAAGAAGCTGTACAGAGTTGCCACTTAGCCTTGACTTAGGGATATATCAAAAAGACATTTTGCTTTGTTATGAAATAACTGATTTTTGAAAACAGAATATGCAAAGCCAAATGTTAGAAAATACTATGTAAGTGTCTGAAATGTGTCTGGGGAAATATTCAACCAGAAGTGTATGTCTTATTGAAGGAAAAATTTAGCCATTTAATATTAATTGACAGTTACTTTTACTGGCACATAGGATTTCTAACCATTGTTGGATACTTAAAATGAAATTGATTTTTATGTCTATCAAAATAGCTGATATCTGTAAAATGCCTAATAACCTACAGACATTTATACACATTACTTCATCTAACCCTTGGAACAACCCTATGTGAGGTAATCAATGTCATCTGCTTTTCAGATGAGGAAAGTGACTTGGTTCAGAGGACTTCTCCTAAGTCACACAACCAATAAACTGTGCAGTTTGAATTTAGGCTCAGCTCTTCTGATCCCAAAACCTGAGCCCCTCTACAATATAATGCTAGTGATCTAAAGTTTAAACAGCCAGATGAGAGCAGGTCTAAGACACAGTGGTTTCTGTATCTTTTAAGCATTTGTGAAGGACTCTCGGTGTTCCTAGTTGACCTGAGGATTGATTGACTAAAGCTAAGTATCTTACAATGCTGAGCTGTCTGTATCTGAGGAACTAGATTGCAATGGAGTCTGATTAATATGACTGTCAGATTTTCATTGTTTCCTGGGGAAGTAATATGAATTGTTAATGGCAGGAAAGTCTAACATATTTTAGTTTCGAGTGTATGTAAAATGATTCAATGAGTACTTTGATTATTAACTTTATAGGTGTGAGTGCAAAGCAATTTCAGCACATTGGCAGTCATTTCAACCTATTGAGAATAGGCATTATCTGGAATATATCCAATAGAAAAACTGCCTTTCAAAGGGTAGATTTCTGAAAAACATCAGGATCCATGGATTAGGGTTTACTAAAAGAAAAAAAATAAGTATTAGCATTAACTCAAGAAAGTTCATTTTTAGTCCAGAAATTATTAAAAACTGATTTTTGTACTCCAACAAATGAGAATTTTAAACTTCTGGTTTGTATTGCAAATGATTCTATCAGGTTCTTTTCAAGAATCATTTTCTTAAGAAATAATAAAGATAGCAAAAACAAATGTCTTTTTTTCCTATTAAGTAGAAAAAATATAGCAGACGACATCTTATATATAGAAAACTTTAAAGATTCCACTGAAAAACTGTTAGAACTAATAAATGAATTCAATAAAATTTCAAGTTATAAAGTCAACATATAAAAATCAGTATGTTTATATACACTAATGGTGAACTA
>NW_012147986.1:4507855-4509944 GCF_000956105.1 Propithecus coquereli | reverse complement strand
AAAAAAAAAAAAAAAGACTGAATTTAACAAGTCAGTGTTACGCACCAGCATATTCAGTAGGAAAGAGCTTCCCACAAATCACCACCACAGCTGTGATCATTTGCAGCTCTTTTCATCACATCTAAGTTGTACAGTTTATTTTTTTCAAGTCTGAATTTCTTTTCCATCAAAAGGTCAAATTTGGGTTAATTACCCTAAGTACACAATCTTGTGTATAATCTTTATTCCATTTTTCAAGGCTGTTGAGTTACGACCCTAATTAACTGTGCAGTTGCACTCTGGCATTATTCACTTAGCACCTACTAAGCCCTTAGACTAAGGACTTGTACGTTATCTTTGAATCCTCACAACAGCTTCATATGAGTACAGGGGCTGTTGTTATCCACCTCTTACAACTGAGGAAAACTGAAGCTTAGACAGCTTGTGGGGAAGTGGATGAGCCAGGATTCTAACTGCGTCTTTCTGATTTTACTCACTACCCTTATACTTTCAGTAATAGTATTTCTACCTAGAGAATTTTTTACTTTTTTTAGGGTCAGTCCATAAAAGAGAGGGTGTTTTGTTTGTTTGGGTGGGATTAATTTTAAATTAATCTTGGTTGAGGAGAGAGGATCTTCCTTTTCTTGGTTTTTAAAAACTCTGTCATCCCATATGGTAGCCACTAGCCACATGTAGCTATTGACATTTCAATGCAAATGAACTAAAATGGAATAAAATTTAAAATTCAGTTCCTCAGCTTTATTACCCACATTTCAAGTGCTCAACAGCCACATGAAGTTAGTGGCTACCATATTGTACAATACAGATACAGAAAATCCCCCTCATCACAGGAAGTTCTTTTGGATAGTGTTACGAAATTCTAGAGTTTTCTGTTGAAACTATTGAAAGTAACATTAGTTAAAATCTATCTTGGAAAATAGATTCCATGATTACCACAGCTCTGAGCAATAATACTCTATTTTTCTTTTTCATTTTTCTTTGTACCATCCTTTATTCTTTCTACAAATATTTATTGACTACCATGTTCCAGGGACTATTATAGGAATTGGCCTTCAGTAATAAACAGAAAAGGACACAACCTTTGTCTCCACAAAGGTTAGCATCTAAGTTTATTTCAATTTAATTCTCTTTCAACAAACATCTGAGAACCTCCTGTGTGCTGAGATTGTGCTAGGTGCTGGAAGAGTCTGAGTTTCTTGATGAACTTATAAATGGTAGGAGAGGCAAATAATATAATGACATAATGACAATTAAAATGTGAAAGGATGAAAAAGAAAAGAAATCTTTTAGCTGTGGAAGTCTTTCTAGAGTAGACATGGTGGCCACAAATGTTAACCAGGTGGAGAAAGCCGGGGTGGCTGTAGCAAAGGCATCAAGATGAGCAAGGACTCTCTGTGTGTCTACCTATGAGTAGTCTGGTGTTGCTAGAGCATAGCGAGAGGAAGTCAAGGATAGGAGATGAAGTTGGAGAACACAAAGAACATGGGCAACAGAACATGCTGGAAAAATAAAGAAAATATTTCTATAAGACCTATGAAACCTTCCATTTTCTACATCCTATTTAACAGAAATGAAAAGGAAACAAATGGTGTTGGTGAGAGGAGGTGAGAGCTTCCTTTTCAGATGGTTGTGTAAAACATAATTCCTGGGAGATAGCCATTACATGACAATCACTGCCTCATCGGGCCAAGAAGTACTTTGGAAATAAGTTACTGGACTTCCAAACTGGTCTCTTACTTTGTACAAGAAGGAAACTGTGCTTAAACAAGATTGATGTCCAGATTATTCCATAGGAGACAGAAAATAACGTCCAGGGGGAGAAAAATGAATAAAGACAGGCCTGAGAAGAATCATGAAGGGCATTACTGGATGCTTTATGATGCGGGCTGTTTCGTTAATGTTAAGCTTCCCCGGGTGTGTCATATAAGTCACAGAACAAGGCAATAGATGGAAATTTTATTTTCTTGTTTGAAACAACAAGCTCCTATGAACTAAATAAAATATAGGGGCTTGGGAACATGGGAGTTGATTATAAGGGCATAAAATTGGTCACAGATGTATGTCCCATCATGTAGTAACAAAATCAGTC
>NW_012147986.1:4506629-4507805 GCF_000956105.1 Propithecus coquereli | reverse complement strand
GTATCTAAGTTAAATGTGAAAAAACACCAGCTCAACTAGTTTCTTTTGGTCTGCATTGCAGTCTTTTTGTGAAAATAGCAAGTTCTTCTAGGAAAGAATGGAAACTATTAGTAGAGTCTCAAAGAAACAACTTTCCCTTTTAAAGGCAGATCACAGTCTGCACATGGGGCTGAAAAATTGTTCCCATTTTTAAATATAAAATTTCATAATATATTTTTCGTTCTTCCTTTTTGACATATGCAAATGTAAAACTTTTTCTTATCCATTTATTCTGAAATGGCTTTCCTTTTCCTAGGTGGTATGCAAGGTTAAAGTTTATAGATGGTGTATGTGAGTGCAACTGTGGATGCGTTCCAAGATAGTAGAGAATGAGGAGCCACCTTCTGAAATGTTAAAGTTGAATCAGTACTTCACCCTCCACTTTCTGATACTATGTCTTCACTTTCTCTTTTTAAAATGTTACTCTCCCTTTTAATCATTCTAGCCTGACAACTGATGTCAGCAGGCTTTTAACTGGCATTTGGTATATAAACTGTACTTGAATCTCTGTTAACTCCATTGATTCCATCTCTGTACTTGTTTTTAAAACTTGACATTTAGTTACTTGAGTTTGTAAAGCAGCTTTTGAAGGAGGCCCCAGTAGCAAACAACTAAGACTATATTTAACTTTCACCAATAATCCTACTTACCTATTGTGGGCAAAGTGGGAAAAGAGAGAACTGCTTGGTACCTGAAGCAAACATATATTAAAAAGAAGGAGAAAAAGCCTTTAAATCTCAAATGACTATAGATGGACAGATAATAATAAGACACCAGTGTTGAATGTTAACACTTGAAAAATCTTGATATCGGTATACGCAACTTTAGTGTGCTATTCTTGCCTGCTTTTCAGTTTCAGTAAGTTTGAAATTTTTCAAAATAAAAAGTTACTAAAAAAAATCTCACATGACTAATACTCTTTTTCTAGATCAAAGGTGAAGAATATATTTGGTATTAATGTCCCCCATTTTTCTCTCCCCCCTTCCCTGATGTCCAGCATTAGTTGTACTTTAGTAAGACTGAATTTAGGGCCGGGCGCAGTGGCTCACGCCTGTAATCCTAGCACTCTGGGAGGCCGAGGTGGGCGGATCGTTTGAGCTCAGGAGTTCGAGACCAGCCTGAGCAAGAGCAAGACCC
>NW_012147986.1:4504864-4506579 GCF_000956105.1 Propithecus coquereli | reverse complement strand
CTTCCTTGTATGAGAAGCTTTCTTTAAAACTTTTATATAGCAAACAGTGCTGTAGCAAGTTTTTGGGGAACTTTAGTAGTTTTATTACTTTAAATGCAGATACCTAGATACCGCGCTATGTGCTTTGCCTTGCCTAGTTAGAGAATACAAGCATAATTCCCCCGCCCCCTTGCTTCCAGTGTTCTCCATAGCCCTTTTTGTATAAAAGCATATTAATTTTTATGGTAAAAATAGACATTTTATTCCTGGGTTAAGTGTTAGTCATATTTATTCCAGAACCCTGCTTTTGAGATTTTTTCCCACAATTCAGAAACTCATGTAATAATCGAGATCAACAAGTTCACTGCTTCAGAGCATTTTCCAAGTAAGTAAAGTTTCATTTGTTCCTTGATCCAGTTACACTGAAAGGCAGAAACAGACATTTCTCTAAAAGTACTTTCAGAGTCTGCTAAAAATTAAAAAAAAAAAAGGAAACTATCATCTAGGTAGCATTTGTGTTGTATAATATTTAAAGTCATTAATTTAATTTGCTACGAGAGAATCTATTAATTAATTGGTCCCACAAACGTAATCATGTCAGCATTTAAAGCCCTGTTAAGAAGGGTCTATATAACACCACCAACAAACGACACAGCTGAATTCTAGAGCTGACTTTGCACTCATGTCATGACTTTGGCTCTTCAGTTGCTTTCACTTAAAACACAGTTAAAGTACCTGTTCATTTGAAATAAAGTGGATAAAATTTGACTCCCAACTCTACATTGAGTTCTGTTACAGATGGTTTTGTTAGATTCTGGACCTCCCGTTAAAAGAACATGAATGTATAAAAGTAAACCTCAATTGTAAATGATGATAGATATAAACATTTTTTTGAGGAAACAAATGAGATTCTTCTGATTAAAATGAGCCTATTCAGTAAGTTGCTAAGATTTCCAGGTGTCATCGAGGCTTAAAGTCCTGTCATTTAGCAGATTCAAATAAAAGTCTTTTATACAATTCATTATATTGAATACTGCCTAGGCTAGTGATCAAAAGTGTAGTCTAAAATAACAAGGATTTCTGTAAAACTGAAGATGTTCAGTAGGTAATTTACAAATGGTTTGTTTATTCATCCATTGATATATTCAACAAATATATTTATTAAGTGCCTTCTACATGGTAAGCACTGTTATAGGAGCTAGGATCCAATAGAAACAAAGCCCTGCTCTTGTAGTGTTTTACAAAGGTGGACAGTACACATATAAACAATTCTATGATGTCATGTGATGACAACTGCTAAGAAGAAGAATAAGGCTGTGTAAGAGGACAGAACAGCAGGGGTGTGTGTGAGGGTTGGAGGTGCCATTTCACATGGGACAGCAAAAGAAGCACTCTCTGATGATTGACATTGGAGCAAAGGCCTGAAGGAGGAAGCAAGCCAGGTGATCATCCAAGGAAGAGTATGCCAGGAGGTGGGAACCCTGAGTTCAGAAACCGTGGTGAGGATCATGCTTGGAGTGTTCTAGGAGAAGCAAAGAACGGGTAGAATTGGAACAAAGATAGTAAGCAGAGGGTGGCAATGAAAGGAGATCAGAAAAGCTAGCAGTGGGCCATTCGTGTAGGGTCTGGGAAGCCAACCTACAAGTAAGGACTTTAGATTTTATTCAGAGTGAGATAGAAGGCTATTGGAAAGTTTTCTGGCTTCGTTGTGAAGAATAGAATGGAAGCAAGGAAAC
>NW_012147986.1:4502939-4504814 GCF_000956105.1 Propithecus coquereli | reverse complement strand
TATGTCTTCCATGTGAACAAATTTCCAGAGATGTGAGAACCAGCTCACAACCATGGTTATGAGAACCAGCTCTAGCTCTACCTGCTTGTGGTGAGATGTTCTAAAATCTCAGAAGGAAGGGAAGGAGCACTTTCTGCTGGGGATTATCAGGGTAGATTTGATGTGGGAATTTTAAGTTAAATTGGTCTTTAAGATGGTAGGATTTAAGTCATCTTTGTTTCTTTGCTCTGTGGTGGCTAGGTATGGGGCATCCCAGACAAAGTGAATAATAGATTGATCAAGAACATCAAGGTAGAGATGCTGTGGTTGGAGTTAGCAAGTGGATCAGTTTAACTGGTGTAGAGAGTCTCTGTAGTTACTGTGGATGATACCAAAAGCATGTATTGAGGCCAGATTATGGAAGCTCTCAAAGACCAGACCAAAGATGTGGTCATTTTGGCAAATAATGGTAAACAAGTATTTAACCAGAATCAAGCTGGTGGTGGTGAACAGTCTGAATTAGCGTGGGGGAAGGCCTTCAGAGATTAGTTAGGTAGTGGAATAAGGGGCCAGAACTAGAGTGGCCATCACGAAAATGGAAAGGTAGGATTGGATACAAGAAATTTTGAAGGGAGAATCAAGAGAATTTACCAACCGATTGGCTATGGTGCGGGGGCTGGGGTATGGTAAAGGAAATAGGGATGATTTAGGATTATGCCACAGATTTTCAGGACAGTGGAGATGGCATTTATACATAACAGAGTTTAGGAAGATGAACTAGGTAGTTTTTTTGTCTTTGCTTTAATTTAAACATGTTGAATTTGAGGTGAGGGTATCATAACTATTTAACATGACAATAAAATTAATATAGTACAAATATTAAACAAGCTACATTAAACTGTATTTAATATCTGATTTGTAACACCCAAAAACACTACCATCTTAGAAGTCTTCTATACAGGTCATGATTTACATAGTCATTCTCTTTGTTTATAAATTTGACTGCTATTATCTGTTAAGCTTCTTGTATATCTAATTGGTTTAAAATTTCACTAGCTTTCCATACTTTTTCAGAGTGCTGCAGTTTTGGCACAGGATATTAAATGCAAGAGTAACCAGTGCCAGGAAAATTTTGCTTTCTACTTTGTTAGCTACCTTACCTGTTGACAGCATTTAAAAGAAATTATCGTCAATGTTTTATTATCTGATTATTGGAGTCATTCTTTCTAGCCTCCATTATTCTGTGATATGCACTATTCTAGCTAATTGGTACTGTTCGTGGCTAAAAATTTAGAATGCTCCTCTGATACCCACTTTCATATTTCTCTATTTCCACAGTCGTTTACATGTTTGCACTTATATTAATATATACTTTTTTTCAGAGGTTAAACCCAAAAGATCTAGAAAGAAAGCTATTAAGGAGCACTGGTGAGACTTAAATGAGATTCTATAAACTGCTGCTTAGTGTGGAGAAAGCTGAGAGAATATGAAATATGAGAAAACCTGGTATAATGGTATTTTAAAAAGACATGAACTTCATGTACAATAAAATAGGTCAGAAGTATACAAACTACTTTCCCAAAGCTAAAATATGAATACCTACTAGTTTCTTGGTGCATTATATGTGTAGTAAATTTCCATCTTTAGGGATATTGGACCAAAATATTTCTTTAACATCCTAATTCGTCCTAAAATTTACTGAAAAATAGAGGAAAATAAAACATGAAGAATTATCAGTGTGTTAAGCTGTTAATATGAAATGAAGCATCTCTCATCTTAGATTTTAATACCAGAAAACTATTAGGAAAAAAATCAGCAATTTGAAAAGATCTTTGCTCCATGCAAAGTCAGCATTTCTTCCAACATGCATTTGACATTAAGTAGCTTTGCAGACTT